>NC_059511.1:3338333-3641363 GCF_905147795.1 Pieris rapae | reverse complement strand
ATGACAAATGTATATACAGGTGTATATCTGTATTTACGTTTGAGTAGATAAGTGATTTATTAAGCATTGATATTTATTTGTATACTATTTAACTTATTTTTACATAAAAATAAGAACGTATTGTCACAATTTTGGCCATTCATGAGATTTATGAAGAGTCAAAATTTTAAACTTCCAAAAATTTGTTATTCCTTTGGTAAAGTAACTTACCAAAATCTTTGACGTTTTCAACGAAATCTACACTAAGGCGTTGTACGGAAGCCTGAAATAAATTAAAAATTAAATCAGTTAAGATACTCGACTTAACAGGTAGTTCAATGGATACATAAAGAGCCAACAAAATATAATATAATATTATATATGGCGAAATACTTAAGAGTAAATACAGACCGATATACTTGTATCGCTAGTTTTTGAAATGAATACTACCATCTCTTTTTTAAAACCTGACAAATAGAAATCGAGAATAGCGTATGGAAATTAAAAATACTTACCTAATTCCACATTTTCAGTAGACCTACTGCCGATACTCCTAGTTAATATAATGTTGAATGTATACATAATTTATTACATATATTAATAATTTAGCGTCGACAAACATTATCTCTCTATTCTGTGCTATATACATAATTCAATATCCCCACGATATCCATTTAACGAAGTTAGGAGTGTAATTCTACGTACGAAATGTATTGTAAGGTTTTACAGATACAAATGATTTCTTTTTATTATATGACAGCATAAATATTATTCATAACTTACCGCATGGCTCACAAGCACCATGAACAGTACCAGTTTACTCCACATTTTGTCACTAATTAAAATCTAGACTTTTTTGATTAAATTACTTAATTACAGATTATGAGAAGATAATTACAATTATTTTAATAATTTTGATAAAATAATAGATAACATATGGAGCAAGTATAGTTCCAACGTTTTTAGTAACTTAAATGATTTATAATTAATATACAATAGGAAGAAAGAAATATACTAAAACAGATTGTTACGTCGCATTGCAAAATTAATTATAAAACTGTACAACATCTTTAAATTATATTTTGAAAATAATAATTATTAAAATAATTATCTGTTATAGTATGCTTAAAGAATAATAAAATATGTATTTATTTATTGCCCACCACTCGTATTACTAGACACCAAGAGTATCTCGCTGTTTGATGGTTATAAACCTTCGTATAATAAAATACTATAACTACGTACAAAACAACCAGAAATTAAATCTAAAATTTTAGATGATAATATTTAAATAATAAATATTATATTTTATAATTCGAACACGTCGAGTCGTATAAAACGGAACAAACAGGCAGGATCTCATGTTATGTGATAACGTCACTCAAGGACACTCTCAATGCCAGAAGGCTCGCGAGTGCATTGCAGTCCTTTCTTAAAGGACCCTTAACCGAGTATTCGTTATACGTCGGTAGGTTTCAGGTTCCACATAGAACTTGTCGTCTTGTCTTGTCTGTATGTCTTCATAGTTATCTGGAAGTGAGATTAACAGAAAGTCTAGCAAAGATGGTTTGTAACCACATCTAATATTCTACTTGCGGGGACCATATGTATCACGTCATATGCCAAGGCAAAGTTATGAAAAGTTCGTTCAGTAAGCCAGTCGACGTGGTGGGCATTTAATTCGACAAGTATGTATTTGATTTCGGTGGATGGGATATTTTAGAAGGCAATCCAAAATAAAGATGAAAAAGGCAAGCAAGGAATCTATAGTCATTTGTATGTGCTCAATGAATTAGTGTTTTGGCATTTTCGCATGGGGACCAATGCACAGGCACGCGTAGAATCGCGGAGGGTGATCATTGTCTTCAGGCAGCATCAAAATCTAACATCTCGAGGCGGCGAGAACAAATATTCTCTAATATATATATATATATATATAATAAAGAATGTTCCAATTTATGTACTATCAGGTATCTATCAAGCTGCAGTTCAGTTAAATTCGGATAACACACATCAGCGTGATCAAGAATAGAAAGAAGAAGAGAATGAGCAACGGATTTTTTTATTCTGCAGGATTGCGACCAAAGTAAAGCCTTGGTTCACGCCAGTAGAGCAAAATGAAATGATGGTACTATCTATAGTAATTTGGGGTAAAATTAAGCAGTTTATTCTCTTTATAAACTCTTTATAAACTGCACTACCAATAGACAGGTTATTCATCTAAAGTTGACGGAATTTATAATTGAAGGAAAACAGATGAGAATTGCAAAAAAGTAAGAAAAAATAATTTTTCCCTAAAACATTTTTCCTCAAGTCTTGTTAAGATCCCCTGATAAAAAACTTTTAAGCCCTAGATAACCCGGTAATGTTGTCTGAGGCTTGAGACGAAATCACTTTTCGATTCGCACACCAATTCCATACTTTGTTTGGTGTTTGTGGGTTCTCTGGTAAGGGATTGTGTCTCATAGGGGCATAAGACAAATTTCTAAGTAACATTGTCTCTGACTGTCAACGATGGTCACTTGAATTTGACATTGATGGTTTTTTGTTCTATGTTGTCTATTGCAATCATTAGTCACACGATTTGTCATCGAGAATCGAGATCCCGTGTCAAGACTCAAGTGTATGTCAAGTGTTGAAATGGTCGTAGGAAGATATTTGTGATTTTCTATTTAAATATAACATTTTAAAAATCTAGCAATGATATGGAGGGTTCTGCTAGGAAAGGTAAGTTAGTTCAATATAAAATCAATTTATTGTTTAGCAAATCTACGTTAGATTTTGTTTAATAAAATGTTTTGTATGTTTGACATTGGATTTGTGTGGGCGATACTTGTTTAGTATTTAAATTATCTTTTGTTGTGCCTTAGCTACCACAAAGTAACGTGATTTTTACGTGAATAAATAAGTCCTTTTAATCAATGTATAAGTTTGCACTTCAGTAAATTTTTCCTTACGCTATTTTATTAGTTTTCCTATTAAAGATACATGATTAATTATACAATACATAAACTTTTTTTTTCTGTAAATAATCAGTTTGTACAAATATTATTCCTAATTCAAAATCTTAATATGTGTTGAATCGTAATATTGTAAGATGGGTACATATATAATATACAGTAATTAAATAAAAAAAATAGTTTTGAAATTTCTTACAGACAAAACCACTGCAACTTGCAGATATAATTTATTTATCAACAAGATAGTACTAATGAAGTTGATTAGATTACAATGTGTATGAAGAAGATTTATTACTCCTGTTTTTCAAGAAAAAATATGAAATTTTTAATGAATTTTATTATTTCAAGTTATTCTAGACAAAAGCTAATCAAAATACTAATTATTATTATTACACTGCTGTATGTTTTGTCATAAAACTTAAAATTAATATATATTTACAGCTTGAGTTCCTTCATGTTTTGTTTGATAACATTAAAAAAAGTAAACAAACATGATAATAGACATGATGTAAGAAAGCAGACTTAACAATTGTGACAGATAATATGTTTTATTAGTCAATATTCTTATGAAAGAAATACGTTAACCACAACTGCTTCAAAAATCTTGTTAAATCATTATATAAAACGGACCAATTTGAGTCTAGTTGTGGAAAATGAGTTCACCAACCTCTTGTTATATCAGTCTTAAACATTGAGTTAACATGTTAATAATGTTATAGATTTTGGTGTTATCCTGACATTTATGGTCAAAGTATTTTCATTTGATTAGTCTTTTCTTGACATATTTTGTTTTATCTATTGTAGAAATTATAAGTATTTGATAATTTTTGGAAACTACGGAATCCCACAGTTCCATACATTATTTTCATTATTGGCGAGGTAGACTCCTTAGGTAGACCTTCAAAATAAACTTTTATTATTGGCCTTATAAGGCCTTATCAAGCCTGGATTGAAATGCTGCTAACATCACTTTTATTAATTGTTTCAACTAAATCTGTATTTCAAACAGGTTAGGCTTATACAATTAACTACATAGTTAGGCTATTTCCCTTCACTTCCCTTTATTTTCAATAGCGACTCCTGTGTAAATCTTAGGCTATATTATTAATAGTTTACTTGCTTTTTGTATGTCATTTCATATAAATTAGGGCTATTCTTCTATTACTACAGCTCGGCTAAGAAAAGCATACGTGACAATCATGTTTCGCGTTTTTCCCGCGTGAATGTTGACGCACATCCTGCATACTTCCATCCTTTTATGATTTATGTTATTTACTTAGTTTTGACGTTGAACGAGAATTTTATGAGGGCTTGAAATCGGCGAAATAGCTGTGCATGCACAATGGCATATAATCATATGTATAACTAAATTAACTTATGAAACCCCAAGAATGTTTTCATAAAAACACAATCGAAGTATTCTAGTCATAGGTCATATTAGGCCTTTGCTAATCTAATCTTGAAACACATTGAATATGTTATATTTATTTATTATTTATGAATTGGGCCATACTTGTTTTAAAATAAATTAATTGGGATTAATAATATTCGAATAACCGCTACATTACGATAGTATGAACCATTGAGCTTAATGTATGGTAATAGTGCAATAACCCTTTCCTTTCTGTCCCCGTTTTATGACAATGTAAAAGTACCATGATGCCCTATTTTACGCCCGCAGAAGTTTTCGGGGTGAAAGGGTTATCAACAATAAGTTCCTCTGCTATAGAAGGTGCTATGTACTGTCTCTCCCGGGCTTTGAACATGCGCAAAGCGTTCCTATTTACCTGGCCAATTGCAGCCATTCATTCGTGAACTTCTGACGTCTTTTGTTTTCCCCGAAATTAGAGGATATAGGTAAAACAATAGCATTTATATAATTATTATTTTTAGTTTTATTAATATTACTTTAAGGAAGTTGTGTCGTTGACTTAGCTAATACATTATAATATAATGTTAGCCGCACATTATTTGAGGTCAACTTATTGATTTAATTGGCTACTAGCCTCATTGATTTATATATCAGTATAAACATTTTGCAACTGTAATACATCCGGTAAAATTATTTTATTTGACAAATATTAACAATATACTTTTTTCTGGTATATAAACAGGAGAAGTAGTGATTAATTTTCATCATAAGTTCCTTCTCTCTAAAGCCCCAGAACTAGTGTTGCCCAAAATCGGTCTTGGTCTTGCAGTCTTGGTCTTGTTCTTGCATTTTTGCAAGACCAATACCAATACCAAGACCGCCTTATCGTAGCAAGACCAATACCAAGACTGAAGCCTGCAAGACTTGAGCAAGACAATACTTAAGCCTGCAATACTCTTGCGTCTTGCAGTTAGGACAAACTGAGATTTGGGCGTTATTAAATTTTCAACTTTATCACTAGAGAAATAGGGTTCAAGGTTGATTGGGAAAATGTGACGTTCTGCGAATAAACTGTTGGTCGGTCGGTGTATTATATACCTACATATTTGATAATTTACCGACAAAGACGCCGCGGTTTGCAACAAGTGTATCACAGGCATTTGACACGCTGTCTCGATAGTGGGTGATTTAAACAAATTTGAAACGTGGAAAAACTCCAAATATGAGCGACGTCATATTGCTTTACGCATATGGTTTTAAAATCACACATTTCCAAAAATCGAGATTTGCAGTGTCGGTTTATCAACTTCTATCGTATCTACTCTAGTAGCTAGTAACCTCCATAAAACAGCAGGCAACGTATAGTTCCAATAAAAAAGGAACATAATAAACAATATTATTTGCATAATTATCTACACTTTATTTTTGCGTAGGCACAAAACCTATTTGATTTTGATTCTGATACTTCTGTTTTTTAATCTTTCAAAGATTTATTCTATCTATCAAAGAATGCCGCATTTTTCTTTGTCGGTCTTCGGCTTGTGTGCTTATAAATATGAGTTTTTATTTCAATTTCAGTCATTTCTAATTGAGTTTCGCTTCGAGTCTATCTTATTTATTATTCTCGCCCATTTACCTAGCTAGGTACTCTAAATTCTTATTGCTTTCGGAGTGAATGTTTACAATTTGACATGAGTGACGAATAAATAGCAATAGGCTAATAGGTATTTGCAAGTCTTGCGAGACTTGCGAGACTCTTGCTGCAAGATCAAGACCAAGACCAAGACTGAGAGCGCAATACCAATACCAAGATCAAGACCAGGTGTATTGACGCAAGACCAATACCAAGACTGGTCTAAGTCTCGTCTTGGTCTTGCATTTGGGCAACACTACCCAGAACATATATAAAGTAATAGTGTATGTACGAAATAAATTACGAACAAATAAAATGTCTTACAACCGTTGGATTCAACTTCTTCGTTCGTAATTTTAATATTTTTTTAAATATAGAAAAACCACATATAAGTTAGTGTATAAATTCGTAAATCTATATTGAATTCAATATTGTATTGTTGCGTAGTTTTGCTTATACCAAAATTGATTATAACTGATTACTTAATAATTAGTATTCAGGGTAGCGATATCAAAAAGAAACGATAAGGCACACATTGAGGAATTGTTTTGTCTTTCGTAATAAATTTGACCTTGGCATGTATAAGGCTTTTCATGAATCCGCGTGAATACAAGTCTAATTAAATAACAATAACAAAATATTAAGCAATTCATATGAATTTAGTGTTGAATTAAAAGATTTTCTGTGTAAAGTTTGATGACGCACTATTTAAAGAATAAAATTTGGGAACGAGACTGCTGATTTTAAATTCTGCACGTCAAAAATTTTGATATACGGAAGAGTCTTAGTTCGCATAAATATGTTTTCTGAGCTCTACCATTCAATCCTCTATATTTATTTATTTCTGCTTCGTTACCTTATACAAAAACACACATAAAAAAGCAAGTTACATAAGTAATTAGGCAACGGGCGAAATAGTTAACAAGCGATTTCTTCCACGCAACCCTAATTTGGAACAACAAAAAAAGAAACACCAAACATCAGGTAAAGTACAAAAAGTGCATAAATAATTAACAAAAACCTTAAAATAACACTACAATAACTAAAATAAAGCATAACCTAAAAAAACAACAAATAGATAAATTAACGATAATATATATGAACAAAAATGTAAAAGCTAATAAATATTTAAGGAATTTACGAAAACCTGGAAAATTATTACGTGTTAATTTTATCAACTCTAGTAAAATTGGACAAAAATATTATGTAAAAATTGAGGTTTAATTGTTAATTAACTTTATTGTTATTATTTTTCAGAGGGCCACAGTTGCGCTGGGTGCTTGAACGAACTTGGTGACGATGAATACCTATCGGCGCTTGGGCAAGACTGGCATAAAGACTGCTTTAGGTATGCTTATGCTTAGGGCTTTGGCTATTCCTATCGACGGAAAATCAATTTATGCAATAAGCGTAGTCCACGAAAATCAATCAATAAATTCACACAGATATACAAAACTTACCGGACCCGACCTTTATGTATGATATTTGGATTTAGTTCTCTCAATATCCGTAGCACTGATGTCGCAAACGTGCGATGAAATTAAAAGTCAGTCATGATTGATTGATGGTCAGAAGAACTATTGCTATTGGGAGCTACAGGATATCGGTGCTGTTATTTTTATATAAATATAGAAAAAAAAGACTTTAACTAGAATTAAATATATAAGAATAAGTTCATGAAAATAATACGCTACCTATTAGTAATAATATAAAGCATTTTGTTTAGTACGCTGTACGCATGCTAACACTTAAAAATATTTTGTATTAACAATATACTTTATTGTAATACGAAAAAAACTTCATTTATTTTATGTTCCCTTTTTATATTCGAATAATGCAGTATTAATAAATAAATAAATCAAAGATAAACAATAGCTGGTATTTTCGAAGTATTTGTAGAATATCGCGACATAAAATCTGTTTCCAGGTGTTCTGTCTGCGATGCGCAGCTCACTACGTGGTACTTCGAGAAGGGAGGGCTGCTTTTCTGTCAAGCCGACTACTGGTCGCGCTTTGGAGAGATTTGCCAACAATGTTCCCAGGTATTTTAATAGAATTTCTATTTTCTATGTAAAATAGGAACGCAATAAAATATTACCTAACGTTATATCCCTTTGATCACTTCAATTAATCTCTGATACCCTGTCCAAAGGGAACCGTGTTTGAATTTGTAAATTACCGTTTTTTAGTTGACAAACTTATGACATTACAGTTCATATCAGACAATGATCTCGATACCTATTAGGTATCTATTGTAAATATATTTGTAATATCTCTGTGATTAAATTAAATGACGCTTACCAATTAAGAATTATATCTGTTTATATAAATGCTGTGTGCATGCGCCTTGAAAATTTTAAAATCTTATCGTAATAATGTAATGTTATTTCGATTATGCGTAGATAATAACGGGACCGGTGATGGCGGCAGGCGATCACCGGTTCCACCCGGAGTGCTTCGCATGTGACGCCTGTTCCGCGCACATCGACGACACAGAGCCATATGCGCTCCTTGATCGGTCCAGACTTTACTGGTTAGTGACTTGTTTATGGTTAAGTAAAATACGTGGTAACCTCTTTCGTATATGATGTGATCTTAGTATCGGTTATTTATCTTTTGATTTTTGTTATGAAAAATTATTCTTTATTATATCTTATTTTTCTTCCTGAATTCCTCAAATCTACAACTACTCTGCACAGTAATAATATCTCACTAAAAGTAAGATAGATAATTATCTATCTTCATCTTTCAGATTATAATCTGAAAAAGATACAAGACAATAATCTTTGGTTTTAACTAACAACGTATATAAGTTTTCTAAAAGTATTTATGGTACTATGTAAAGTGATAAAGAACACAGTGTTGTCTTGTATAAATAAATATTAATAATAAACTACTACTATTCTTCATAGTAAAAAGTTAAAAGATGGAGAATTTTCAAGTGTTGTTTTTTTTATTTATTTTTTTAAATTAATCATACAATCAGTCTTTGCGAAGATACGTTGAGTCCTTCTAATTAATGTATTAATGTCTTTAAAATAAATAAGATTATTGCTGAAGCATTATTTACATATAAATTTATTTTAAATTTTGTATTAACACTTTGAGGCAAACTTAGTAAAATCGACGGACAACCTTTTGTATCTCGCAGAAAACCTCGATTCGTTATCATTTGTAAAAAAATAAACATTTCTTGTATAATAATTCTAATGAAGTTTCCTAATTAGCCAATAATCTATCCGATTTATCACTATTATCGTACTTTTACCTGTTATCAAGTAATCAATTTAGCAAAATATAAGTGTCATGTTTTCCTTGTATCAAAATAACAAAAGCGTGTTATACAATTTTGGATTTATTTGTACATGTATTAGGTCTTTACATATGAAAATGACGATTTTTTTTGTACTGGCCTCATAACCTTAAATACATATCTCCTCTTTGGTTAGAAATTCAAAATTTTGGAGCTATTTACTCGTGCATTTGTTTTTCGTACACTCATTTCATTTTCCCGTTTTATTTTTTTTTCTTTACGTCACTCTTCTCTTTCTCATTCCGACGATTCCGAAGAGGACAAAATTGAAATGATGAAAAAAATCTGCTCCTAATAAAAACGGCCAATTTCATACGTAAGGACCTAATATATAAAGCAAAGCATGCTTTAATTTTATATACCATAGCGTAATACAAAAATTGTAATTTAAATATCTTACCAAAACGTACGAGAAAAAAATCTATATCTGATCTTTAATATTTTTACACCTAAAAGAGTAATCTAGTTACAAAAACAGTAAATTAAGGAACGTAACGTAACGGATAATGTCTATTATTCATCCACTAAACGTGTTTCTAAACATTCTTAGTTTTTTTTTCAATTCTAATGCAAGAATAAGAATTATAGTAATTAAAGTAATGTAATAAACATTTTACATTTTTAAGTTTTGGGTCGAACACGATTGTCTCTGTTAGGTATGATTTTTTTCATAAACATTATTCCCAGTGGGGCGTGTTATGTATCCGGAGGCGCGGGTGAAAGGGGGTCGCACGCCATTCGAGTCGTAAGATTACCGGCTCATGCCATACGACTTGCATCTTCGCGCTGCGGGGCATTGACTATTGCACAGTAAGTTTTGTTTACAAATGTAAAATATTTATTTATACCTAGAAAATATTTTTTAATTTTATGGGTAAGCAATACTTATCATGCGCATAAAAAAACAAGACTAGATTTTTATCATGTACTGTCATAAAAACTAAACTATATCAATATTATAAAAAAGACTAGAATAACGGTATCAATACCGTTGTTAACTAAGTTTTACCTGCTTCCGCAACTTATACTCCGATTTTTAATTCCGTAGAATTCTGAGAGCTATCATTTTTTGCCATGTCAGAGATGGTAAACCTTTTTGGTCGGGCAAGATTTCAATACGAGTCTGAAAATCTGAGTTTATACATACATTTTATTTGTTAGTGATTGTATACATTTTATTAAGTGCCGTGCTTCACATTAAAGGATAATTACGTCCCTTTTCATCACAAACAGTAAAACAAGCACGAGTAAAAATAATATCTTATTTTATTAAAAAGGTTTACTAAACCTGGAATTAGTAGGCAGTGATGCCAGCTAAATAAATAAAATATAGTTATTAAAGTTCATTCGATAGGTATAATGTTAAATATTAACATATTTGTTATTTTTGTATTAGCTCGCTTGAGTAAGTAAATATTTTTGTTGGTTACCTTTTTGTTGGTTAATCATAAAAATCGAATTTTTATTTGTGCATTTTTCGGTGGAGAACTCCTTGCTACTAAGCAACGCTAATGAAATGTCAGAAGTCTATGGAATGAAAATCGGAGTTGAAAATGTTTAGATATAATAGTTAACCAAAGCGTACCTTATCCTAATGTGAACTAATTGATAAAATACGCTTAAATAGATCATGAATCATTAAATTAACTATTTAGATATGTAGTGTTTAATTAACAAACTAATCATCGGTGATTAATGGGCTAACAATTGCAGCGAGCGTTGTGCGGGAAAAATAAGCGCGTTGGTACGTGCCTTACTTCGGGCTGCGTTGCAGGCCTGCGTCAACCTTACGTGTCATAGGTATGGCGCATGGGCAACTGGACAATGAATATGTGCATGAATTGTGTTTAGTTTGTCTGTAGTAAATATTTCTTTGCAATTTAACGTAGGTGATAAAAGGGTGTGATAGCTTAGAATTATCTAGAAACGTGATATTTGAAATAAGATTATCATTTTCAGGAGTATTGTTAATCTTATTTTAAATATTCAATAAGCATTCGATGCTTTAAATGTCACTTTGTGTATCTCTAGGCTTCTGATCATACAAAAACTTGTGCCTATTTTTCATATCGAGTTACAACTTTGATGACTTGCTTTATTTTTAACAAAAATTTCAAGAATTATATATACATAGAAGTGATTGCTACTATAGAATGTAATTCTCTCATGAATATTTTGATGTTTTCAATATTTCTTGTATTTTTTTCTTTGCCTGACCACTATGGGCGTATGCAATGTGTGTTTTGTATCTTGTTTGACTCTGAGTGGGCTTCTTTTGCAGGATGTATCGGTGTGTTATTATTATTATATACTACTTCCTATCGCTTGCATGTTTTGGTTGTATTTGTTTCTTTTAGAATTTATGTTGCAGCATATGTTCCTATGTTTTTCATCCATATTTTCTAACATTATAACCATAACCATAACAATAGTTTGATAGAAATAATCGATCGAGAATCGTATTTTTTAAGCAGAATAGATTCAAGCTGCGGTATGCTGACGCTACACATCGGCGATAAAGTGCTAGAAGTTAATGGATCGCCGGTACGCAACCGTCCTATATCGGAGATCGAACGGACTTTAGCTAGGCCAGATGTTATACAGGTATGAATATCTTTTAAGATCTTTTTTCAATCTTTAGTCTAAAGCAACATCATGTCTTATTTTTTAAATATCAGCTCTAGTTAATAAATTAAAAAAACATGGAGGACATTTTTAAGATTTGCTTTTTATTCTAGGAAGAATGGTTTGTTGAAAAAACAAATTCGTCAAGAGATTTTTTAAATTATAGCTTTCATTTTGTTATTATGTATTTTATTTTAAAGGTCGCAAATATAGTAATTTGTATGTTGTCTAGTTTGAAAATATGTAGATAATATTTGAAAATCTTTCAGCTCACAATAGAGCACAATCCAGACACAATAAATGCTAAACGCGGTATTTGTCAAGAAGACAAAACTAAGCACGAAAAATCGCCTGTTGAAAGGAAGATAAAAGAAGAAAACATTCCCAAAAAACATTCCGATGAAAGGAAGGAAAGACTGTTCAAGAGGAGAGGCGACGAGGGCAAAGTTAGAGTGATAAAGAGGAGACAGGCTGCCTCGCCACCACTTGGTGATAAGGAAAGAAGTAGCAGTATGTCTAAGTTGCTTGATGTGTGAGTATCTACTATATATAATTATGGAAGGCAATATAGCTTATAGCTATATATTATCCAGAGGCTGATTTAGTTTGTATTTTATATCACACTTCAAGTAAAGATCGCATATATGTCAGAGATAAATGTTATAAAACACGATGTTATTTGTTTCGTCAGAATGGCAACACCACGCAATATCATAGACATCTTACAGGTTGTAAAATGTCAATGTGTCAATTGTCAATGTCAATTTGTCAGTAGGGCGTGGAGTACTCGAGTTGCTTTCCGATCGGCGCCTGCGCCGGACGTGCGCACTGACTGTGTATAAATATTAAGTAATAGTTTCGGACGACGGCAGTGACTCAAATTTTGTAATTATAAATCGCGTTGAATCTGCGACATATACAATATGACGGTAACAAAAATATTAACAAATTAATTTTTTTCTAGCGTCGGGTATTTTTATTATATGTATTGTTATATTAATGAATATTTTTTATATATTGTATTTGTTCAGATACAGTTGATCATTCACCATTATTAAAACATTATTGTGATACAGGGTCGACGGAGAACAACCGAGTGGCGTATTGTGTGACCTGAGTCGAGCGCGATCTTTTCGGGCGGAGCCACCGCACGGGCAAAAGGTTTTTAGGGCTTCGGATTTATTACAGGTAAAATATGTAAAAATGTTCGTCTACAATTAGATTACCTCGTTTCAAACGCTCGAACATACATTAATATTAGATAATTGATTAAAGATTGAACACTTTTTAAGAAACCATCAGACCAATTCTACTTAGTTGCGAGCCGGCCATAGGCGACACTATTACTTAACATCACGTGAGCCTACTGTACCAAAAAATAATAAAATAAACCAAAACTAAAGTATTAATATGAGTAAATAAAATCCTTAATTTTCATTAAAATATAATTTTATAAAAAATGTTAATCTTTGGATTTGTATAATGTTAGCTAGTTTTCTAATATCTAACTGATGAATCCATATTAATTCTATCCTATAATAGATTTAAAAGAAATGTATGGTTTCGATTATTTTCCAGGGAGAACTACTAGGCACAGGTTTTTTCGGGCAAGTGTATAAAGTAACTCATCGGGCTACGAATGAAGTAATGGTACTGAAACAACTTTACCGCGTGGATGAAGAGGCTCAAAGGAACTTTTTGAAGGAAGTGGCAGTACTTCGATCGTTGAGGCATAGAAATGTACTGCGCTTTATAGGAGTCCTGTATAGGGATAGAAGGTTACACTTGGTTACGGAGTATGTTGATGGAGGGACCTTGCACGATTTATTGCAGGTATAAAAATATCCTCATAGCTTATCAATATTGACATCCAAGATTATATTCTAAATAGCAGGCCTTTTATATAAAAAATCCGATTAATTCTCAAAAATATTAAAACTTTCTCGTGTAATTATGATACCTAGCAAAATGTTTTTATAATACATAGTAATAGTTACAGAGTTAATTTTTAATTTATTAGAATACAAGTCGCCCGTTAAGTTGGAGCGTACGCGCCCGTTTGGCTCGGGACGTATCTGCGGGCGTGGGGTATCTGCATCGTATGAATGTCATACACAGAGATCTCAACTCACACAATTGCCTCGTTAGGACGGACCAGGTATAAAAATAAATATATTAATCAAATACATTGGTAGAAACTAACTGTTTTGTTGGCTGGCAGAATGATCAGATGTGGAACACGTCTAGTCACGGAGCCAGTTACTACCACAACACACATTCCTTTTTTATTTCCATTATTTTTATTGCTATTAATATTTTGTGTATTTATGTGTGTGTCATTAGTAATAAATGTTAAATTCTTAGAATTTTCAAAAAGTTTTTATTATTACTGTTTTAAACTTTTTTGACGTTTATTTGAGTTTAAAAGCTTAACCCTAGTTTAAGATTTTAGGATAACTCTGAATCTTAAGCACTTAATAAGAAGACAAGCTTTTATTTTTCAAATCGACACAGGTAAGCGAATTTGGCGGGAAATCCTTAAATATTCGGAAAATAAATAATTTGTGAGAAATAATGAGTTGGAATAAAAGTTGTTAGGAATTTGTATTTATATAATTTTTGCAGGATATGACAGTGATAGTAGCGGACTTTGGGTTAGCTCGTATCGTCCAACGTACGGCTAGTAGTGCGCCGCCGCATTCTTCGCTTCGACGTAAACGATATACGGTAATTTCTTTTGTAGCAGCAAACTGTAACTAGAAACGATATGACGACGTCTTGAATGGCGCTATTATTATATATTACAAAAATTTCCTAATTTCTTTATGTAATACTTAAAGCGTAAAAATAAGTAGAATATCGACATCGCGGTTTTGTTTGTACCTTTTCTTTATTTATTAATTTTAATCAGAAAAAAAAGTTTACAAAAGTATGGTGGAAATATAAACCGGAAACAGTTATTAACAATTTATTTATTAAGTCGAGGGTCCGCCCTTTTGGGACACCTTTCTTCCACATTTACAATATATTTGCTTTATCGTATAAAAATAGAATCAACGTATCTATCAATAAGGGTTGGTAACAATTTCATTTTGTGAACTTTATCTTATAAATAGGTAAAAACATTTAAAACATTATTTTTTTGTTATGGAATTACTAAATCAAAACTATAGAGATTTAAAGCTATTAAAGACATTTATATTTCAGGTGGTAGGTAACCCTTACTGGATGGCTCCAGAGATGATGAACGGTAACGTGTATGATGAGAAGGTGGATGTCTTTTCTTTCGGGATCATACTTTGTGAGGTAAGTCATTTTTAAAAGAGAGTCACAATATATATAATTATTATTTGGTGTCTATTTATATAGAGATTTGTCGACTATTGTTCACATGCGTATTGAGAATTTAATCCATCATTGCCTACTAATTAAGTGTAAAACATGTAGCTAAATGGAAAAATAACAAATTTAAAAACTCAATATTGTATTTAAAGGCGCCAAAACTAGGCCTCATAAGAAAAAAAAGAAACATGTTGCATGAAATAAGAAGTAATCTGTGGCATCGATTATTGTGACGGGGTGCTCAAACACAATACTTATTATATAATATAATTATGTATGAACGAAAAATAGCACAAAATAATAAACATCGTTTGACAGCGTTGTTATCACCTGATTGATTGACCAGTCAACATTTTTGAATACCCGGCCTCGGCGGTATTTTTATTTTTTGTGTGTTTGCTTGTGTCTGGGTGCTGTTTCACTAGTCCAATTAGTTTATATCTACCTGGTCCAGTGAGACAACAGCTGGCTGCAGGTCTATCAACGAGACTTGAAAGAATTTCAGACAGTATTGTTCTACAATAGACTGCATCCACACTTTAGAGTGGGTTGCAGGAAATATTCTAAATTAAGAAATAGAATTTCGACCAACAATGACTCCACCTGTATAGAATAGATTTGGCCGAGCTCGTCAATAGAAAAACATAATTTTAACATTTCTAATATTATAAAAAATATTGTCCATCATGGCATGTGCTTACGTGTTCTTGATTGGAGAAATGGTAGTACGTGTAGAACTGGATATATTTTTATTTTTTATTTTATGGTTTAGTGCTAAACGGAGTTTTGAATAATTAAATCTGTGTATTGGTCAAGTTTAATAACCATGAATGAAATGTGAAATTGTGTGAAACAATATCTTGTCTATTGTCAGATAATTGGTCGCGTATCTGCCGATCCAGACTTTTTGCCGCGACGAACCGATTTTGGCCTGAACGAATCACTATTCTATGAGAAGTTTTGCAGAAACTGCCCGGAACCGTTATACCGTTTGGCTTTTCTTGCTTGCCATTTGGATCCAGATACGAGGTATACATTTTTACGTTCTGATAATTCGGAAAATTATGATAGTAATTGTTTAATTGATTTCATTTAATACAAACAATTATAAGAAATCATAGTCCAATAATTATAATTTAATGAGTATGATTCTAAAAATAATATTTCAGATAAAGTATGAATTGTAAAATATTTTCTCTTGTTTCTTCCAGACCGCCTTTTGAAGTGATGGAAATATGGCTGGAGTCGCTCGTGATGCACTTATCGAACCCTGGGCCGTTGCCCCCCACTCTACTGGCCGATATTCTCCAATACACCCACCGTGCTACAACCCGGGACCACGGCACGCCCGAATGTCCGAACCACTCGGATAATGGGATATTTTGCGCTAATAAGACCAGATGCAGCTGCGAGAACTTGGAAGAGGCTGTGAAAGAGGGAGTGGTTAAGGTAAGAAGGTTTTAATTAATTCAATAATTAAAACCCGGTCACTAAGTAAATAAAACCAAGACTATGATTTGTTTACTTTGAAAATATTTTTTTTTTGTTCCTACAAGATACTCAATATTACTACTTGATTGTTATTTATTAGTAATTATTTGAATTCAGTTTTAAAAGATTTTATAACCAACCCCATTTTAGCAGTGTGGAGTAGTAAATAGACTGGTATCTTGGTATAATCTCGATTTTAGTATAATTATTAAAGTTTTTGTGAGAAATAAATAAATATTATTATTATTATTATAACGATACTCGCGCGTGTATCTAATAAAATACTGTCTTCGTTCAAAAAAAAAAATATGCTGAAGTAAGCAAAACAAGGACATTGATTTTCGCACTTTGAAAAGAATTTTAAAACGAGAAAATTAAGAAATTAAACATTTATATTTATTACAAAAATGTTTGTATGTAATAAATTAAATGTTCTTATTATTTTCGTTTAAATTTGTATTGTATAAAATTGTTTTCGTTTGTTAAATTACAATGGATCCTATTAATTCTAATGTGTTATTTATGCTTACAGTCCCAATCGAACGCAGCCATAGAGTGCGTTCGTGGCGGACGTGCTTTAGGCAAGTGTGTGTCTGCGAGTCATATCGCACCTCGTGTCGTTACGTTAACGGCTTCGTCTCGTCTCGGCCTGTCTCGATCGCATCACGCACTCGCACCAGGGTACATACTGCGCGCCGAAGGACACAGTATTAACATTACTAAGGTCAGTTAACCATACTTGACGCTGGCTAATGCACAAACAGTGTTAGAGCCAAAGGGAAAAAAAAAAAAAAAAAAGGTCAGTTAGGTTGTTTCCTAAGAAAAGTTGTGTAAACAAGAAAACCAGAATTGTATGCTCCATTCCAAATATCTCTCTGTTGTAATGTTAGTCAAATGCTTTTTATGGATAGAGCATAAACAAATTAACTAATTTTATTATTTATTGACGTGTGACTTAATTATTATGTTATAGGTGGATGATATATCCGAATGGCTCGATCCTCCCCCACTCAAACGAACCAGCCCAGATTCACATCTCAACAACTTACTCAACGATAACAAAACCAGGAAAATTGAGGAAAACCTTCCGGCATTCTTGCGAAATCAGTCTGTTGAAGAACTCGAAACTGAAGACAAACACAACACTCCACCACCATTTTACAGACATTACAGCATCCCGGACAATTGTGAGCTACAAAATGACTCTGACAACTCCACAGATGACGAACTCGACATACAGATCGACTGTAATCCCAAAATTATCACAGATATCGTCAAAAGTAACATACTCTCCAAAAAAGCTAGTTACGACTTCACCTGCGCCGAGCCAGAAGAGAAGGAACCAAAAATAGATGTTAAATGTGAGAAAAATTCACTCGCGAAGAAGCTACTGATGTCTCCAAAATTAAGCAGACTGTTCAAACCCAATTCAGAGACAAGAGACGATGATAAGTCGAAAAGCAAGTTCTTCGTCCAAAAACCAGCTTCACCGAGATACAGAGTGAGGCCTAGCGGAGATGACGCC
Source organism: Pieris rapae (assembly GCF_905147795.1). Classification (NCBI taxonomy): domain Eukaryota; kingdom Metazoa; phylum Arthropoda; class Insecta; order Lepidoptera; family Pieridae; genus Pieris; species Pieris rapae. The sequence goes on along the minus strand of NC_059511.1, from coordinate 3,623,123 downwards.
AACATGAACAGGGACGTGCTTAAGAGCGACTTGAAACTGGCGAGTCTAGGCAAACCTATGACGCCGATATTCCGGAGAAACATCGGGGAGAAGCAGGATTTCGAAGGGAGATACAGTTACCGAGACAAGAAGCAAGAGAAGCTCGATAGACGGAAATTGGAGCCTGTCAGGAATTTAACGCCCCTATTCGAGAAGAAAGACGAAAAGCCCAAAAGGAAGGAAGGAATTTCGCGCAGCAATTATGTGAGGCTGGCGAACTTGAAGATCAGTAAAGAGTTGGAACCGCAGAGTGATGTACGTAAGTCCCCGCCCGAGAGAGTTATTTAATATATGGAAAATGCTGATTCACGTAAGAACACTCATTAATCAGCCATTTACCACAGGTTAAAAAACACTATTACTTCACAAATTATTACAGATTATATTGAAAAATAAGTTTCGGGGTGTTCTTGCGTGAAATTTGATATATTCCGATGGTCGACTCGCTTCAAAGTATTAATTGTTCATCATGGTTAGAATTTATTCCCTACAGTTATTTGCTTCGTGTTATTTACAAGTTATATAAAATGTTAATGTTATATTGACCATCGGAATATATAAGCTGACTTCTTATATATTGCCAAAGTATAAATTGTCCAATTTAAAACTATATTTCAACTGTTTGTTCTTCCTAATATGTAAAGAAAGAAAAAAATTATTTGAATTATCTTATTTTGAATGTATGAGGTCGGTTTATGAACATAATCTTGCCAAGTTAAAAGTTTACAGTTGTTAATTTGTTATGTACTTATTATAATGTAAGCTTGGAACGGAAATTGCTAAGTACACACGTTTTTGTAATTTTTGCACTGTAACAGGAATAATAGTCTCGCAAAGATTAATCACATATTTAGGATGATAGTACCACGAACTTCAGGAGAAGATAATGCGCCACACCCATCCAATCTCATGGCTGGTTAAGCGGTGATCACTACAGCCACTAATATAGTTAAGTTAGATTTTTCACAATTGTTAGAGTATGTGTATATCAGCGCCATCTGTTTTCTGCGGATGAAAATTGCCGTAGTATTTATATTTTTTTAAACCGGCTTGAGAGCACAAGTGTTGTATTTTCGACGGTTTGTTATCGATGACCAATTACCAACGCAATTGTTTTTATAGCCATAATTTTTAATAACATTTAAACGTTATCAATTTTGATACAGTTATTAAAAGTTGATGTTTTATACAAATATACGATGTTTAATAGATTTTTTAACATTGTTTAAGTGCATAGTTAATAGCTTTAGGTTTGCTGGTGCCTTTGTCAAGACTGCGTAGTCTGATATTTGGTAGCATAGATCATAGAGGATATGTCCAGCGACAAAACCCAAATTCTCTGGTTTTTCAATCTAATACAGTAAAGTTCTATTAGCAATTGTATTTTGAACAATTTAAAACCAGTCTCGGTTATAAGACAGTGCTTATTGCATTCCGCCTTATATATTATTTTGGCAAAGTTTTATATAAAGTATTAGGTAAATATTGTGCTTTACTACGCTCTCTAGTGCCAATAAGATAAGAAACTTTATATAGAAGTAATTATATCGTGTCATGCTTCGGCCGTTTTGTTTTTATGAAATATTAACAGATCGAATAAATTATTAACCATAAGTATATTTAAGGCTGATTATTTTTCAGGGTGCCATTTTTTTTTAGAATTATATAGGTATATGTGTTTCAATAAAAACTGTCTGCATGGCGTCAAATTCAGTTGCTACTAAACCAGACAATTCTTTTTATACAATTATTTGTAGTATATATTTTTAAGTATGCCATGTAGATATAGCTTTTGGTTTATTTGTATTACAATGCTCATAGTTGGATATTGTCTGTGATACATTTTTTATTAGAAAATGTTGCAATAACAAGTATTAATTATAGATTGTAATGGATGTATAACAATATCTACAAAATTAACACATTAACCGCTAACATCGAGGTTTCCGTCTCCTTGCATTCCGAATCTTTATACTGTTTGTAAGTACAAAATAAAGAATATATTCCATAAAAAATGTATTTTTCATTGCCACTTAGCAAGAGGAGCAATTGCTACGGGCCCAGCGCTCCAACGTCGGGTTCTTTAACGTAATAAAAAATTTATAGCATATATTTTGCCTCACTTCCACTTGAAAATCTAAAACTAGATTTCGTCACGTTAAATCGTAAAAAAGTGAGTATTATACTAATTTTTTACCGTAATGTTTTTATGTTTGATTTTAATCCATACATTAAGACTAGCATCCCATACTTGACGCTGGCTAATGCACAAACAGTGTTAGAGCCAAAGGGGAAAAAAAAAGACTAGCATCTTTACCACATATACCTTAGAAGCGGTCAGATTTTTATTTTTTTAAAAGTGTCTCAATCTTATCACTTTGTTGAAACCAGATCGTGATTTGCTTAAATATATATGTCTAATTGAAAGTTAACTGAAAGTTACTATCTCTATATTTGCCGATAAAAAATAAAAAGAAAAGTATTTGTAACGGTTTTGTTTTATTATACCCTAAACTTCAGAAGGGTCCCCCTTGATCGAATTTGTTTCAGGCCCCGCGCTGGCTTTATCCGGCACTGGTGTTATTATTATTAATCAGAGTTCAGTATTAGTGGATATGTTTTTATAAAATAAAAAAATTAAATAGTTTTGAAAACCACAAATTTTATTTCGATAATGTTGTCTTTGACACAATAGTTCACAAATAAAACAGCTATAAATTGCAATAAACATTTTCACAAAAAAATAATTTAACAATAGAAATTATAGAAAAAGATAAATTTTCGATACAAATACTCTTATTAATGCGATTCGAGTTGTTGGTTACTATGCTATCACTACATTGTGTATAATATTAAAAATATATGTCAAAAAATTTAAAATAAGTTCATACTGAGTTCACAGGGTTTTACTAAAGTATATATATTTACTAGTATTAGACATTTTTATATCTGGAGTCAAGTAATAAAAACATGCAATAATTTTATATATTTATGGATGGATCGTCAAAACAGAGACCCGTACACTGCAGTAAATAAACGATTTTATAGTTGACCTATTTTGTATTGATTTTCATTACGTCAATCCGTATTATGACGACAACGCGTTCAGTTCCTGACCTTATGCCGTCACAATTAAATACAAGATTCAATAAGTACGTTCATAAAAATTAACAATAATTCACAAAACAGACCTTGTCAGATACTAAATAGGAAATGGTTTAGTACACTAAGTTTACCATAATTTAGACTTATACATAGTTTCAGACATGTATTACTTACAATTAGTGAGATTTATTAGGCAGACGGTCGTGTAAACTAACAAGTAAAATAAAAAATAACAAAACACAACTTTTAATTATTACAATGCAAATGAAAATTAATTTCAAATAAATATGTATGATTTAACTTGTCTGAAATAATATGCCAACTAACGTTAAACCGCCTGCCTTTAGTGCATTAAGTATAGCATGCAAGTTATACGATATGTGTGTGCTATTTATTATAATATAATTATGTAGTGACCGTGCGATTTAAGTGTAAATTACGAAAAAATAAATGCAACATTTAATACCTAAGAGGAAATCTAATGTAAATTTGTTCTAAAACTTACTTTACTAGTTTTTAAATTTTAAGGCTCGGTACAGACGATCGACTCGTCGCATCCCCAAAATGTTTATCATTATCGTCTTTGGTAAAAGCGTAATTTACTTTGGTAATCGACGATGCTTTTCACTCATTTCATAACAAGACATTAAACGATCATCAATCATCATCAACGCTCTGCGTTCTCACTCTTGTTTTGTTCGAAACTCGACTCGTTCATCAGTATCGAACCTAAAGGTACAAGAGGCTATGTAGCGCTACTGCGTACTCTAAGTACAGCATTTTTAAATTCGATCCAAATTCATTCGCTCCTCTACATTCGATGTGTTGATTTATAGGCTTCCCACAATCAAACTTTTAGCCTCTAAACAAAAATATTTATACAGGTATATCAAAGTACATCATCATCCTAGCAATATAGCACCGGTCTTAAATCTAGGTGCCAAAGTGTAGCCATTCTTTTAACGATTTTGCTACACATTGTAACCGAGACATACAATGTGTTTAAATAAATCGATAGGAACAGAAATTTAGCTTAAACAACGTAAGTTTATCACATAGCTGATCAATCGCTTCCTTTTCCGTACTTCCCTCGTTAATATTTCTATGATTTTATACTAGATCTTAATTGTATGATCTACTGGTTTAGAATAAAATACATTGGCACTAAAGGTAATCTTTACCTGGAAGAAAAGGGTTTAATTGACAGCTATTTATGGTGCTAAGAAACGAGTGTCACATCATCACATCTTTACTATGACCCTAATGTACTACAAGACATTCGTAGGTTAGTTGTGTCACAAAATAAATAAATTTGTCCAATCCAAATCGGACTCTTTGTATGCGTATAATTATATCTATTTATTTTGTGACAGTTATCTAAAAGATATCCAAAAAACGACTAGTTATGGCAGTAAGGTAAGGTAGACGTGCGACTAACGAGGTGGCGATGCGGCTGCGATTCTTTGTCGCAGTCGTGCGAATTTCCCATGTACTAGTCGCAACTGTGAGCGCAGGCGCGTAGATAGCTCTCTCTGAAGCGCCTGCACTTCGATTAACTCACGGCGAAGCTGTTGGTAGTCGGACCGAACCTGATTAAATATATATTGATTGTACAATAAGTGTTTTGTTTTATTAAAATTGTTTGAGGTTTACATTTTCATTTTAACCCGTCTGTGTTTTAATTATCATATATTATATAATTCTTTGCCCTGCATATTAAAAGTGAGGGATCAACTTGAAGAAATACATACATAACTTTTTAAAGAATCAAAAAATGTGTAAGAATAGTATCTAATCTTGATACCATTTCTGTATATTTTAATTGTCTGTCACACACATTCTTTGAAACACTATTGTACCTTTTAAGTACACAACACAAGCTGAAACTAACAACTTCATAGTCAAGTTAATGGCATGAACTGTGAACATGGTTGCCCATGGGAAGTAATTGTGTGAAGTGATGTTGCACTGAAATTATTAACACTACAAAGTAGCTGGATAACTTTGAAATCCTATTTTTCACATCCTAGTATACATAATTAACATCTGTATTGTCATTGTAGCCAGTAATATAAAATCTTTTTTTATATAGTTAAAGAGCTATTTTCTAGATGGTATTTAAGACTTTTTTTAATTCTACTAATATAAATATGATTACCCAGCTACCTTGAGCCTAAATTTCCATTAAAATCGCAAATCCTGCAACAAAACTAAAAGCCCTAGATAGATTAAGCGACACTGGTTCCTGTTGAGTAGGTCTTCAACAGGGCTTAAACTTTGTACCACATTCAAGCCCGTTTCTCGACTAATGTCAACAAGCAATATGTATAGTTTGCCATTTAATAAAAACAATGGATTATATAAAAATAAATGTAGGTCAACTGTACATCTCATAATAAAATACAGCATTGTATGAAATGTTTCTAATTATACAGCAAACTATAAAAATAGACAACAGAACATTAAATATTCTCTGACCTTTCCTCAACACAATAATGCAAGGGGCTGAAAAATAGATAAGATTTATTTTTATATCAATTTATAAAATTAATTATCCATATGACAGTTACTCAATAATAAAACTTCATAAGCAACTCTGATGCTAGTGGATAGTATGTGTATATATAAGTATTAAATAACATTACATAGCCAATATTTATTTTAGAATATAGTAATTTTGTTTATATAACTCTGTCCATTAAATTATCAATTATTAAACAATCAGCTAATTTACATACAGAATCGCACAAGAGATACATTGAATTTGCTAATAATGTGTAAAAACATCACATTCCTACACTACTGACTCATATTTATCACCTTCAGTATGTGTGACAATGCATAACACAAAATATGTTAACCCAATTAAGTCTCATTATTTTCCTTGCTCATGTTAATTATTAAGAACTTAACCTTATACTTACCTCAGATACAGATTTCAGTAAATTGACAATACAAACATCCTGGTTGTTGATGGGAGCCACTATCTCCATCCCCCCTCCATCAAGTTTCCATTCCATCAAATCAAGTTGTTCATTTGTTTGTTTTACCTAAGCAAACATACTTACTTTCATACATTCTTATATATTTTAGCTTTAATAAATATAATAGTGAGAAATAATTACATATTTACCCAATCACTACGATTACTTACTTTTGTATATAGTTAATTATAATTTAAATTGACGAAATGTTTCCTCTATTTTTACGTTTTTACTAAACTTACTAAATGTTTCCTCTAATCCTATAACTTCGAATATATATTCGAAGTTATATGAAAAATGTCCTATTAAGTAATGTGAATTCGTTTAGTACCATATATCATAATAATTAGTTACTTCGTTATATTATAATAGGACAGCGGCTGGTTGACCTAAATGAGCTCGTATATTATATATCTTCTATCTAAGCAAATAACATGGGAAGTATTTTATTAACTTACTGTATCATCCAGTTCCTCAATTGTGACCTCTTTTTCTGTCATCTTATAAATTAAATATAGTGTTTTAATTTATATTTTTGATCACACATCAATTTACTAAACTAATTAGAGGTGAAAACCAAAGAAAATTTTAACTCGAGTGCCTGATCTGTCACTGACCTGACAATTATCCAGCAGTTACACTGACAACTAGAAACAATGACATCGGTCGTCAAGAGTAACTCGACATCATCGGTACATGGTACATTGTACAATAATTTGGGATTGTCATGTCAAACTAATAACTATTACTTATCTGTGACAACACAGTATTAACGTTACTGCATGAATTATTTAAAAACAATAAAGGATTTTATTTTATACTTTTACATGTCGATATAAAGAAACCAATCTCTTGATATACTTGCAGTGCTAAATTAAAAAGCTATCTACCGATAACAGCTAATGTTTTAAACTTTTGTCATACAATGCAACTTTCAATCTTTTTAATTATATACTAGCTGACTCGGCTGACTTCCTTCCGCCTAACAGTCTAATACTTAATATTCTTCTGACTCTCTAATAACTCTAGTAAAACATAATTTGCGGCTTCATTAAGATAATATCTTTAATACAACTTTCAATGCAAATACAAAAATGTTTTATTGCTTGCCATTGCGAAAGAAGAATGGCAGTTGTACACATCTCTTTTATGGCCTCTTCTGTCTAGAGCCAATATTGCGATTGCCTGTTAAAGCACTTTCTAATATACAAAATCTTTTGATGAGATAACAAATAAAAAAAAATTCTTCGTTCAAGCCTGGTTACGCATCTCCTTATTTACCTCAAGATCGGAATTTCTTGGACTGCCACGAATTCGATGTATATTATATATATATATATAAGCGTAGTTTTGTCAACAGGGACCGCATGCTATTTGCATTAATAAAATTAATTTATTTATTGTAACAGGATAACTTATGCGATATTTTATTACTTATTGTGCTATTCGGAGCGGAGAAGAATCCAGCAAAAAAAGAGATAACTGACATCGGTCCAAAAGATCTCGAGTTATAAGTGGTGTATGTAACACGAATTTGTTTTATATATTGGAATTCCCTAATTACTTTAATATATTTAATAATATTAACTAAAGTTTTAACAAAATAAAAAATTTGGTTGTACTGTAATTATTTAAAACAAAAATGTATCATAAGCATTTTTGAGACTTGTTGCCCTGTAAATTTTAATAGATCTAAATGTCTATTTTTGTTAACATTCTGTATATAGGACCCAAAACCGTATTCCATCTAAGCGTAGAAAATAATTATCATGGACAAAACACAGGATCTGATATTCAGAAACCACCATTACATTAGATCTGATTATACAAATAGATTAACCCATTATAATATTATAACTATGTTTCACCAGGGTGGTGTGGCCGGAAGACAGGTCGCACAGACAGGCCAAATCTGTTTGGCGTTTGGCGAAGTATAATAACTATAAAGAAGTATAATTTTAAAATCTAGCAATCAACACAACTACAAAAAATTTCACAGTCTATCTAGATACCAGCAGTGTCTATGAAACTACATTACAATTTTTTTTATTAATTAATGAACTAACCTCAATTTGTTGAAAAGGTTTTGTGACAGGTATAATAAATAAACACCAAACTATAATTATATACATTTATTTGTCTTTATCAACATGTAGACAAACACGACATAGTTGTGAAAGTTACTGACACATATTTCAAAGTGAGTGCTTTACAATAAAACCAGAGATCACTTTATAGTTAATGTTTAGCGAATACAATAATGTAACAGTCTATTTGCTTAATTTTCTATCCATATTTGGACACAGCAATAAACATAACAATTGCACATACATGTTCTTAATATAAATCAATAAAAAGGAATTTGCAATACTAATATCCTAAACTATTGTTTTATTTAAATAAATCAAACTTTGTACAAATAAAGCTCTATAAAGCCTATGTACCTAGATTTAGTTATAGAACATAAATAGGTAGTTATTAACAAATCACACAGTTAACATCACGTCTTACTAACCGTTTGTAATCTTAGGCATATGAACAGCAAGAACATATCTTATGTAGAATTGCGACCTACAAGTTCTTTATGTTGTACGTATACAGAAGTATATATTAGCAATTGGTTTTACAGTAAATCTAACTGAGCAAATCTGTCATGCCCAAGGAACTGTCTTGATATACTACCGATGTACTAATAATATGAACTATAATATCTTGTCGCCATAAATTATTTAACTGATGTTGTTGAACAATTGCCATGGTATATCCGCTGTGCTGGTTTGAGTCAGGTAATTAAGTTATATTCGAGATGATTCTCAATACTAAATTCGTACTATTTATATTCTACAGATAGGTCCAGATCATTTAGAAAAGTATGATACTGATGCAAAATCATCATTAAATCAGCTGTAATTAACATATGCAGTAATGAAGAATACTTTCAAGTCTCAGTGTGACCTACTGTAGTCCATAAATAAGAGTTTGACATTATGGCAAGTTTTTTGTATGAAAATTGTTGGTAAAAAATTAGTTGCATATACTTTCATACACTTTTAAATCCATTAAAATTATGTCATCTTAAAATATAATAAAAACATTTTGCATCATATGAATTAAATAGTTTTTATCTAATTAAGTTAAATAGTTATTAATTGCCAACGAAATTTAAATCTGACTAAAATATCATTTATATGTGTTTGTAACAATTGCCAATTTCATGTGTATGGTTACAAATAATATTATTTAAACTTTTACAGAAAAAAATTGATGTACAAAGAAAAAAATATATATTGGATATCAATAGCGGACGTATGAATAAAATACTGTAAAACATAATGTGATTTGTAAAATATCCGGGAAATAGTATGTTTACGTGGCAGCGTAAAATCGAGTGCGCATTTTCGTTACATAAATCAACGGTGTAGCATTATATAAGGCAAACAAATAGTCGCTCTTAATGTAATGAACAACGACTACATTTGTAGTTAGCATATTTATTAAAGATATCCTGGGTTATTTAGCAAAGTAATTTATTCACTGGTTCTCGGCGGAATCACTTTTCTGGTCGGTAGATAAAAATGTATGCATCAATTAATCAAAAGCAGAAATGTGCTTGCCTCATATTGCAAATAATAGGTATTTAAAAGCGCGGCCACACGATGCGGTAACGGTGCGTTACGGCGGCCGAGCGGTGCCGCAACGTAATCCTACATACAAATTACGCCACACGAGGCGCGTCGCACCGGACTTGAGTCCTGCGAGACGAGGCGGGGAGGGGTAAAATATATTTATATACACACGGGCTTTGCGGTGTGGCACCCTATAGCTAATTGCGGTGCAGTGCCGCACCGCACCGTTACCGCATCGTGTGGCCGCGTTCTAAGATAATGCGGTCAGATAAAGTTTTTGTATTAATTTGACGCATATTTACTATTACGTTATATGACTATTACGTCAAGTTTTATTACACAAGACGTAGTACATATGCCATATAGCAAAAGTCAAGGTGGAAAATTTTAAAATAACAAAGAAACAATAAAAATCAGTTTCAGCCTTCTTAGCTGTGTTACATAGATGTTCATATGAACCCTAGTATTTTACAAAAAGTATACGTCTACTCACTAATATTGTTTAATTCATGAGTGTATTTGGTCGAGCATAGGCGTCCAATAAAGGTCCAATACACAAAATAAATCTAAACAATTACATAATAAATCAGCCTACTTATTTCTCTAAAAGCTCTATAGATGATTGCATAATTTCACATTTATGTGAAATTAAACATTTTATAGATGTTTATCTATGCATATACATTCATAGATCTAAATCTAATTGCAAAGTCATACTAGTTTTTTGGTACGTATTTGAAAAAATAAGATTCATTTTTTCATATTAGAATTCAATTGCCAAAAAAAACCTTGTAAAAATGTATACTATTTGAAACCACAGATAGTCTACGCTCGACCATTAATTACCATAGTTATATCAGTTCACTGGCGAGCATATAATCTACATCTAATATTAGACGAAGCTTACGCCTGACCAATCACCACAGACAACTCTCATATTGTAGTTTGTGGCAGAAACCGCGTGGTCCCGAACCGTAGAAAAGGAACTGTATGGGTCTATTACCTATAAGTGTGCTCACTTCATATCTGCCGTGTCGAACTTATGCTCTTTGACAGAGACTGCGTCTGAAGTGAGTGTCTCCTTCAAGTGCTCCACACAGTTCTTTGGGATTAATGTACCTGAAAATTATAATATTCATATATTATTTAAATTAATAATACTGTACAAAAAAAAAACATAATAACAGATAAATACATGTTTTCATCATATTTATTAAAAATTATTTAGTGATCAATTTTTTTGTGACTTGTATAAAAGCAGTGGCTTATTGTAAAAATAAACTGATATGTTTCAAGATTTTGGTTTCGGCAATTTATTGTCTGAATTCCAATAAAATAATTCGGCGAATTATAATATTCATATTCGTCTATTACACAATAATTAATAACTTAGATAAAATGTTGTTGAGCTGAGTTGTTGTTAATTTATTATTATTGTACTCACCAACAATCTTGAGACCGTCGTCAGTCTTAAGTCTGACGACCTGCATCTTGTGGTGGTGGCTGCGTGCGGCCAGCGCCGCCTCGACCCTTGCCCACACGGCCAGCACCGATCCTGCTAGTACGTGGTATGTGCGCACGCGCAGACCCACCTGTCACATTTGTTTTAATTTTAGAGATCTATTTTCGATGTGAAACATCTATAGCCGCACGTAAAACCGATTTCTGGCGTGGCGACGCATGCCGTGGCGACGCGTCGCCACACTATATGATATACAGTCTAAATGCAGTAGTAAATTTCACATTAAAAATATTTAATGAATATAATGTTTATTCAACAAATAGTCATCGTTATCTGGAAAAATATCGTAATATTTTATTTTATCATTATAACATCTGTTCTTTTCTGCATATTACTTTTAAAAAAATAATATCGATGTTTCACATCTGCCGGGCGTCCCGTGACGGTTCACATTTTTTTTAATTAAAAAAATATTTTTATGCTAAACAAAGCACACTAATAAAATATAATGTCTGTTGTACGTACCTCGCAGTCGGCCGCGTTTCTGCAGACGGCCTTCCAATAAGCGTGCGAGCAAACCCTTAGCGATGCACTATGTTGTGCCTTCCACGCAGCTTCGGCTTCTTCAGCACTCACTTTTTTGTACTTCTTTTGTATTTCACCTAAAGTCTCCACTCTTATTTGTAGACCTGTGTTTGGCCTAAAATTTTAAAATATTTTTTTTATAATTTGCTCCGATATAATGCTATTAATAGGGTAGTTCAAAGGTACAGTTCAAGTTGTTTGAGATCGAGTCCCAATGCTACTTTTGGGGGTAACTTATAAAGGTACAGTGTTAACTAGTTAACCTCCCAAATTACTTGACTAGTTTAGTTAGCCTTGATCATACAATGTGACGTTTCTTTTCATTTAACAACGCTGTAACTATCGCCGTTGGATAAATTTAAAATGATGTTTAAATAATTATAAGTTTACAATAATGCATAACTTCAATCCGTTAAAAAAGTGTTTTCTTTAAATGTTAATAAAAGACAATACTAAACGCTATAGCTGTATATTAATTGTTTTGACAATATAAATATATTTTTGCCTAGATACCAGCGAATTCAGAATACATATTCTTTAATATGAGATCCTGTTAAAGAGTTAAACGAAAATGTTGATTTGGTTACATGAGTTTTATAATGCAGTAACAGCCTTTATAATGGCCTGACATAGTTGGTCAAAAGAAGCTGTTAAAACAAGGCTTCATATATTTCTACGAGAAATAAAATACCTGTAAAGCTGGTAAGTTTTGTCTTTCTCTGGGAGGTTTCTATCTCTGCTAGAGTTAGCAGCAATGCATAATACAGCTGTGTATTTTCCATTTCTTGCCTGGAGCGATAGATAGAATCCCTCTGCTCCCATACATTCTTCGTGCTTTTCCATCGCATCGAACCAGTCCATACCACGCTAGAATACATATTGTATGTTACAAAAAATTTCAAATCTTCATACACATTGTAAACATTAAATATCAAGAAAAATAACTAATAAAGTAAGTAATATAAGCTATATAAAATAGTTATATAACTTTCATTCATATAAAATAATATTATTTATAACTCTTTGAGAAGAATTCGACCGCCTATTAATAGTAAAAAAATAAGATATGTATCTTATTATTACGTCAAAATTACGTCAAAGTTGAATAATACTCACCTCGCACAGAACAGTATGTAGCTCAACGGGCGCAGTACCGGTGGCGTGCCTCCTAAGGAACGTAACGCAACGTACGCGACGTACGCACTCGCTCGCACTTCCGAGATCCAAAATACCCATGTCGAAACGACCGCTGCGTTTTGCTGAAAAATAGATAAAATATTTTATTTTTGCACGTAAAACAATTATGAGACATTTTTTTTTGTTTACATCGTTTTATCGTTTAACTAACCTTGCTCCATGACAGCGGCGAGTGTGTCCGTAAAGTACTTGAAGAGTCGATTCTGCAATTCGACCGGCATTCCCAGTATCCTATTGAGGAACTTCGACATGTTGTTGTAGTCCTGTAATTTTTACTTTTTATAATTAAATTGCACAAATACAATTCATTTAACATGACGATCCACCCTAAATTATAGACTAATAAGTAATTTAAAACAACCCTATTTAAAAACAACGATATTTAACATAAGAAACTAAATCTCCAATAACACTACTTACAGTCACTATTAAGGACTGTCCTGTAAATAACAATAATTTAAATAAATAAATGGTTCGTCAATCGTCAACCGTTAATTCCGTAGAATACTGACGGCTGTCATTTTTGACATGTCAGAGATTACAAACCTCTTTGGTCGGACACATTTTTCAATTTTAATAGTCTGAACATCTGACTCTAAAGATACATTTTTTTTGTTAGTGGAGACATTCATTTTATAAATTGCGATTCTCCATAATATTAAAAGTGGTTTTACGTAAACGTAATGTTTAAGTAAACATTTTAGATTTTTAAACGTTTACATAAACTTGTAATAGGCAATGATGCCAGCTAAAGCATTCCTTACCTTATCCAAGGCCAGCATCCCAGGCTGGTGTTCACTGTTAACAATGAGGCCGACCCCGACGAGCGCTGAGGCGAGATCCTGAAAGAAGTCCCCGCGGTAGTCGGTAGGCGGCGCCACCAGTGGAGTTTCGTACTTCATTATGGCCTTCATCACTGCTTCTAGGGCCGTTCGACCTTTAAATAAAAATAGACGATACTATGTTAATAGGCGTAAAACAATGTAATGATTAAAAAATGCAGAAATTGTAAAAGGATCACTGAGGGCATTTATTTGTTTTTCTATAAAATTATACTTTACATACTACATATTTATTTCTTTTAATTTATTTATTTATTAACACTTCGTTGCATTACATAAAAGGAAAAAAACATAATTTAATGAAAAGCAACTGGCGACCTTATCGCTTTCGAGCGATTTCTTCCAGACAACCACTAATACCTTAGAGTATTAAGCCAGAAAGGAGACGCCATCACTCGAACGATGCTAATTAATTTTTCTGCCAAAACATCGGCGGGGGACGAGGCACTCACACAGACAAAATTTTACTACAGAAACAAATTGCACAATGTTTGTACACACGCACACAAACCTAATTTGCTTACACAAGAGTAACCGCAACGCACACATTTAAAGAAATCGTATCTTTACACGTTACATGTACAGCACACATACGCAACAATCCCGAGATAATTAGAGCTACCACCATGTCGATAAGGAATGTCGATAAAATTTATTCATTCAATCATTCAGTTGTTACGTTTTAAATATTTTAACGTTTTACGTTACGTACTTAAATATTTATTACAAAGAGGTTAAAAAGTACAACAGGGGGTTTCTAAACACATTGTCAATCAAAGTATTTATTAATATGAAAACATCATGTAACTGTATAATCATTTGACATTAAAACAATTTATGGAAATCTATAATAAAAATAAAACTGTTTTATTTCAAACTAAAAAAATGTATCCATAATTACAGTATATTGTTCATTCGTTCAATAATTTATCGATAAAAAATAGTATGTGTCCCCTCTCTAAAATGACGTAAACCGGCGTTGGTGTGGCTAACTACCAACTTAGGAAAATAACCATTATTAGGATAAATTCATGTGATAAATTTTTATAATTTTTCACGCCCTTTCTTCATTAATTAAAGACATTAGTATAATAAGAAAATTTGAAGTGTCGGGTAAACCTTCAAAGTACTTGTGAGCGAATCCACGAACAGGACAACTAATAATCAATAGTAAAGCATATTTACTTAAGTCATTGAACAATATGATCCCTATGTAAGTACCATCTGTTAGTAAAAAAATTATGCAAATAAAAAATTAAGCCACAAAAAACGTCATAGTGCGGAACTTTGCAATAAACTGGCAACATTGACTCGGCATTACTCGGCAATGAATATTTATTTGATTTTCACGTATTCTAATAATATACGATAATATTACTTAAGAAAATACTTACAGATGAAATGTCACGTTGTCTTTTTGTACACTCGATGTGTCAGACCTTTTTTTGTCGGAGCTCTTTACACTAACAAGCGTCGTACCGGAATGGCGCGGAAGGGTCGAGAAACAGTTTTATATAACGGGTATGTCCAGCGGGTTCGTACTTTGACAGAGGGGGACGCGCGTAAAGGCGACTCCTTTCTGGCTTAATACTCTAAGACTAATACTAATATTGTTTGATAAATGTATCTTGTTCCCCAAGTATTTGCCCACCTTTTCCCTTCAAAAATTTAATAGTTTGATGTAAAATATGAAATGCAATTTCTCTTACCATATTTATTGTCGATGTTAAATTGGCTCAGATCTCTAGTTTCCGTGGCTCGTCGATCGCCATGCGTCAACGCACCGAGTGACTCCAGTCGCTTAGCAACAGTTGATGCGAATCGGCGCTCACCGGCCAAATCGGATATCAGAAATATATACTCTGGCGCATTCACTTGGTTCGATCGATGTGTTCGACCTAACGTTTGAAGTAAAATGAGTTTTTATTTTTATATATACGGTTAGAATAAACTTTATTTCTCATATGAATTACAAAAATTCGCTTACTGAGAAAACATTACTAACTAAGATTAAATAATTTAAATAGAACCTCTATTATTCACAAAACAAAATCAGCAACAAAAATGCAGGTAGACACAACAAACTCGAAACGGTCAACCAAGCAAAAACATAGGTGTCTGGATACATTCTAAAACAATGTGTATTGCTAAAAAATACAAGAAAATATGACATCACAAATTTTACACACTGACACAAACACATCAATTACATAAGAACTTAAGCAATATGTATATATAATATAATTCAGGTAAAGCTTTTAATTTGATATTCTATTACTGGAATTGAATATAAACACGATCGCAATCCAATCACAAGTGCACTTAATTTAATAATAAGTTATAAAATAAATATCAAAATTAGTGCATAGACTATATTCTATATGTATAAGAAATTTAATGATAAAATAGTTTTACTATAACTCACCAAACTGTTGTATCGCTCTGTCCGCTGACCATGGTAATTCTAGCGTTATATGTACTCTTCTCCTTTGATTTCTCGCCCTGCAAGAATATTTTACAAAACCCTTTAAAAATTTACGTCTGTATTTGTTTTCTTTGAAGTCTTTGAAGATTTAGTTTAGTTAATTGGTAAAGATTTGAATAAAAAGTTGAGTATCAGAGATATCCTTCTTAAAAACGCCATAGTGTAAATGGAGTATAGATTTCTGAGACAAAATTTTATTGCTGATCGCCTCCAGATACAATATCAAAACACTTATTATTTCATTAGCAATAGAATCTAGAACCTCTAGATTAAACTGAACGTTCATAATTAATAACTATGCTAAGAAATTTTTGAAACAATTTTTCTTAGTATCTGAAACGAAGACAATTTCAAAACGAAAAAATGTCGACAAATTTTTTGACGGGTGTGCAACATACCTCCTATCGCTCTGCAACGAGATACCGCTAGAAGCAGCTTCAGAAATAATGGCCACATCCTTTTCTCCGTCCATAAACCGTTTTTTCTCAGCAAGATTTAAAGTTTCTAGAGGTATATCAGCCTCCGCCCGACTCTCGTATACTATTTGGCCATCCTCGGTTTGTACCACTCGTCCTTTTCGACCCGTCATCTATACAAGACATTAGAAAATTAATATATTATATAAGCGAATATATGGAATAGAACACAAGTGGAAAAAAAAGAAAATAATAATTGCCACGCAATAACTGGAAAATGATTCTACAGTTGTTTATTTATTTAATTACGTATAAAAAATATATATGAATCGGAAAACAAGTTAGTACATAAATAGGCAAATAAACATAAAAAAACTGACATTTACCATTTGAAACAACAAATAATATTTCAAATTACTACTTAAACAAAATCAGAGTCTTCCGCGCCTCTTCAAGTACTTCCTCAGATCTATTTTGTTAGGTGGTAAATATTTATATTCTGATAAATGGTTCCATTGGTGAATTACGCAGGTAATTCAGAACAATTTTGTGTATCTTGTCACATAAGGAAGGATTTGAAGAGAAATTAACAACACGTTTAAATAATGAACAAGACTTCTCATCCGTCACTCGCATTTGCAACAGTAAAGACAAATTGTCTTGTCCCATAGACAATAGAATAATACCTCGGCAACATTATCGGTGCCGCCCAATTCGTCGACTAATTGATCGAGCGTATTGGGAGGTAGTCGTCGTCCAAGCCTTTCGATGTTGGCTAATAATTCCTCTTTCATACTGCAAGCGCGCTCTATTGCTGAACGTGGCGGCGCCACTTTGCGTGAAGGACCTAAAAGTATTCAATTAAATTTTAGAAATAAGTTGGCTACAAAATATCTAATATCGCTTTACGTAATGTTTGGCTAATTCTTATCCACGTAAATATCACTCCCCAAAAAACTATAATCAATAAAAGTCTGTACAATCTTGCAGTCTATGGTCTAAACTTGGCAAGCTTCTCTTTTTCAATTTTGTTCATATGAAAAAAATTAAAGCATCTATGTAACATATAAATCATCGTAAATAATAATTATGAAATATATAGCCAAAAGCATATGAAATGTAAACCTATATATCATTACTACAAAAACACTGTTATTAACTTTCGGATGCAATTAAATGTTATTGGATCCAAAACAAACTTCAGTGCAATAAATGATGTTTATTAAATCGGTAGGCGCACAAAGGGCCTTCAAAATTAATAGAGATATATACATAGATATACACGTGTAGGTGTCGGGGTGGGTGTTGGAACTTTCGGAGAACCGGCAGAGATCGATGCAGCCAGCCTGCATCCCGGGATAGGGTTGCCAAATATATTTTAAACGCATTATTTCAATATTTTGACGCCGACTGACTGATTTACCGTTTTCTTTATAATAAGAATTAATGTCCTTCTGTCTCCTAAAATTTTTCGACGCTTTATCAACTTACTTAAACCATGTTAGTCACTTATTAGTAATGTCACACGTTTGTAGTTAATTTTTGTTCCGAGCTCTTTAAATTGTACTGTGTTTGGTATTTTATGCGTACATAAAGATTGTATGAATTAAATAGTAAGAAAAGCAATATTTTAAGTCATATTTATTAAATGCAAACTTATATAGTATATAATAAGAAGCTGTGATAGCCATCCCTAATACCTGCACTAGACAGGCTCATTCAATTTCCTTAACCGAATACCTTCCTCATTTATGTATTATATCAATACCACTAGATCAAAGAGAAATACTATATTGATTCGCCTGTGCCATTGTTACAATACCTATTTCTATACTTATATTAACTTGTCCCCTTGTTATTAAGTCCCAAACATAAGCCCCAAACAAAGGTAGTCAAAAATACACAAAGAGGTGCTTGTTGAAATCAAATCAATACCTCTTAGTTACAAAGCTCCCCCCGAACTTATCGACGTAAACTCTTGGAAATATTTATAGAAAATATATTTTCCGCTTTAAGATCCTTGGGACACGAGCCACCTGTTGCTAGGTTTCTTTGAATATATTTTGTTAAGTACTTATAAAAAATGCTCTGACTTTAATTAGCTACGAAACCAGAGATCTTATACGTACACAATAGATGAAGTGACATGTAATTTATAAAAATAAAACCTATATCAGACCCAGTATGAACATAATATGTACTGTATTTTATAGACAACACAAATCTTTGGGTTAGAAAAACCGTGGGTGGTTTAAATTTCTCTTTAGCAAAACATTTTTGACGGCAGTAAAAATCAATACTTTTTGTACCGATTGGTAATTAGTTCAGATAATGTTTGCGGTAAATACTTCAAAAATACATATCATAAAAATACTATTTCGTACAGATTGTTTTTATTTGGCCTAAAATTTCTCTAACTGTATCGTGTTTTTCCTATTAGCTTTTTCTAATAGGTAAGAAAGAAACTTTTGGTTTCATTACTATATTTTACGTCATCGCACGAGCTAGTATTAAATGCTCAATAAACAAAGACGCACAGCCGCGATTCAAAAATGATAACATTACTATAAAAATAGTATAAAATAAACACAGGCCTAAATAAATACTTCAGTCAATACTTATTTAACTTAATGATTAATTACCTAGATATAATCCGTTGGTGCCAACGGGGGTGCCAGTAAGACTCTGCCCACTATTCGTTTTGACCGTGACTGTAGGCGTTGTATTTTTCTTCTCAAACATCGTTTCAATCTTGTCTTGTGTCGTGTTTTTCTTCTTCGCTGCTACTTTTTTCTTTTTCGTTTGTTTCTTTTTGCGATTTACCCAGGGTTCTGTCAACGAAAGTGGTTTTAAATTTTCGTGTTAATATATTTTACCCACCAGCGTTAGGAATAAAAGTTAAATGAATATTTTAAAGAGCGCAATTAAGCAAGTGCTAAAGTGTAACAAATAAATAAATCGGTGGCGCTACAACCTCTTTAGGTCTTGACCTCAGATTTCTGAATCTGTTTCATGATCGTTTTTAAATCGAATAGGCAAGGAGGATCAGCCTCTAGTGCCTGACACACGTCGTCGACTTTTTTTTTTGAGTCTAAGACATGTCGGTTTCCTCACAGTGTTTTCCTTCACCTTTCGAGCAAATGTAAAATGCGCACATAGAAAGAAAGTCCATTGGCGCACAGCCCGGGATCGAACCTACGACCTTAGGTATGAGAGTCTTACGCTGAAGCCACTAGGCAAACACTGGTCTCGTGTAACAACATTCGTTTATTATAATTTATAAGCATTTTCAAAAGTACAATTAACGCCAATCAATACAAAAGACGTTTCAACATTATGTCGTAAATATGTGATATAAAACGAGCACAATTATAACGTAGGTAGTTTCTATCAAACATTTGATGCTGCTCATTGAGCACATAATTTCACAGGCGTCCAATAAATTAATATCTAAAATACGGTGTAAATTCGAACCCTATTCCTTGAATATGCAAAGAAGGCATTTTAATACTTCGATTGAATATGTGCATATCTTTACAATCTTCACTAAATTACTTTAGTGTTTAATTTGGGATTTTGAATATTACTGTTGCATAATAAAAATGGTATTGTCAAGTCAGATAGATATATAAAGAGCAAATTCTGTTTTACTTAATGTATTGTTTGGATTCAGTATGAGAGTGAACCTACAAATAAAATGCTCTTAGCATAGTATCAAACCACTATCAGCTTTCAATTACTTTTAATCTGAAATGCAATAATAACCGAATCGTACCAATATTTGTGTGGCTATTACGCTCTCTGAAATTTAATTTTAATCCATTAATAGTGAAAGCCCGGCAGCGAACTCGTTGTTAGGTTGAAGCTTATAATGCGAATCGCAAACTGGGATATTAGTTTACTGCGAATCCGCTTTCAGTATTGATCTTGAAAGCTTTAATTTCTAGGAAGCGAAAATAGCTTCCATAATTAGACCGACAATATTTTAAAGAAGTGTAGTAACTTAAAAGAAACTTATGTCTAGTAGGTAGGTGTTCAGAGCTTTCAACTTGTACTCCAATTTAGTTTTGATAACTAGGATTATTTATGATATGTGTTATGAGACTATTCGTTGATTTAAGTTGCATGACGCACCAATCTTTCTAACACCTTAAAAAACTATATATATATATATATGTTATTATACATGTACGAAATTTTGTACTATCTTTAAATAGGGTGAAACACAAATAAAATTTAGTGACATTGGCTGGTAATTTACATGCGATCAGCTAATTAATAATAAATTACTAACTGAATAATACATAACTTCACCAGCCAAATCAATATATGCCCTACATAAAACCGTAATGCGGGTATACAATTCATCACAGCACCTGTCACCTTTAGACCAGTGTCGATAATTTTTGAAACCAAAAAAAATTACAGTAGGATGAAACCTATTAGAAATGCAGGGGAATATGATCAAAATGAAAGGAAAAATAAATTACGGTCGATCCGAGTTCGGGAAGTGGGTGACTTTTAAGGGGGAAAAATTGTTTATCTTGATTTCCGGCGAAACTACCAGTCCTATGGAAAAAAGTTAAATGGCAAAGTTGTAGGTCATAAAAAGATCTACAACTTTGGTACTTACAATTTTTTCACATAACCTCAAAATTTAGGTGAAAAATTCAAAAAACCAAGTTTTTAGTTTTTTATTTATATCTTTTTCAAAAAGTTTTTTTTTTCTACGAAATTTGGTGAAAACTTACCTTATTATGTCCCAAATATACTGTAATTTATTTGATTAAAAATATTTATTTTTTCGCCTCATTTTAACTTAATATCAAAAAAGCACCCTAATTTTCAATCGAAAATTCTGACGTCAAAATTTCAGCTTTTTTCAAAAAGTTTGGGGGCTTTTTGTTCGTTGAAATATCTACTTTCTGATGGTGTAAAAGTGTTACTGTTAGTTATTTCATTGAGAAGTGGGGATGGACCTAGGAGGGTCTGGGCCTTACTGCTACCTGCTATTTCGTAGCAGCTGTTAAAACCGTTAGCCAGTATTCGAGATACAGAGTAGTGTAAAACATCGTTTTCAAAAATACACCTGCAGGCTGAGTTACTCTAAGTGATTTGTGAGAAATTTACTTTATTCAAAGAAAAATTCAAAATTCACCGAAGGTCACTCAGGTATATAAATTATCTTAAAACGGCAATAAATAGGCATCTACAAATATTATTTACAGAAGATTCTACAACTTTTTCAAAATATTGTAGATGTCTTATTAAATATTAACTTTATTAACTTATTTGTTTGTTAATTATAGAAGTAAATTTTAATTTGCAATTTTTTCGTTATCAATGAAGCATGAAATCTTACGTTTTTTGAGTAATTAAAGTGTAAATTTTAATAAATACCTCAAAATTGTACATAATTAAAAGAAAATTTTCGAATTTGAGGTTTTTTCAATTTTTTGCATTTTCTAATAATATTTCCTATGGTAATGTATATTTTTTTTTACACCATCAGAAAGTAGATATTTCAACGAACAAAAAGCCCCCAAACTTTTTGAAAAAAGCTGAAATTTTGACGTCAGAATTTTCGATTGAAAATTAGGGTGCTTTTTTGATATTAAGTTAAAATGAGGCGAAAAAATAAATATTTTTAATCAAATAAATTACAGTATATTTGGGACATAATAAGGTAAGTTTTCACCAAATTTCGTAGAAAAAAAAAACTTTTTGAAAAAGATATAAATAAAAAACCAAAAACTTGGTTTTTTGAATTTTTCACCTAAATTTTGAGGTTATGTGAAAAAATTGTAAGTACCAAAGTTGTAGATCTTTTTATGACCTACAACTTTGCCATTTAACTTTTTTCCATAGGACTGGTAGTTTCGCCGGAAATCAAGATAAACAATTTTTCCCCCTTAAAAGTCACCCCCCTCCCACTTCCCGAACTCGGATCGACCGTAATTTATTTTTCCTTTCATTTTGATCATATTCCCCTGCATTTCTAATAGGTTTCATCCTACTGTAATTTTTTTTCATTTTTTACTATTTTTGAAGGCTTCGGCACTGGTCTACTTACAATATGTCGTAATATAAACTGTTAACAGGGAGCATTGAATAATTAAAACTTTTGCAAATAAAATAAATAATTAAAAAAGCTATTTAATTATCACAATATTCCAACCGCTTTTTAATTTTTACTTATAAATTTATTTTAAATAGCGTTAAAAGGACATAATAAATACTACTCACCATCGTCAATGTCGCTACCACTAAACTGGAATGGATTCGTGTCACTCAAATCCGAGTCTGACACGCGTCTCTCTTCATCCGAATCTGGTTCCAGCTCCAGTTCGTCTTCTGAGCCACGGAAGAATTCATCGCTGGATGAGCCGCCACGAGCACGCTTGGCCGCCATGTTAGCTTGTTGTCGTGACGTCACTGTTTATTGTTGGAAATATAACTTTGAAATTGCTATGCCTTTGTAAACCAATTATAAATATAGACCTCACCTTGCACTGATGTTATTTAATTAATATTTTATTTATTTCGTATTCATACAGCTAACAAATTATATACAATAATAATTACTAACTACGTAATAATAATTCGGCTGTTCTGTATGATGGTATAAAATTGAGAGTATGTACGTACGTGTATGCGGGATCTGCTCATAATGCAGGTAATTTTCTTTTTTATCGTAAAGGAGTATAACCTTTTGTGACTGAGTCATGTCAATTTTTTTTTCATCACCGGATGAGAAGTATTAATATATTCTATTCTAGTATTATACTATTGCCGCGATCTGAATACCCAATTAAAATTAATTGATTTTAGTGTCAAGTCGCGCGTTCAAATTGCTACGGTAACTGCTCACAATTTTGGACTGATCTTGGTCTCAAGAAATGTAATAATTAACAGATTCAGAGAACAAACCAAGGCAACAAAATTGTAATGTGTGAAAATTTAATGGAAGTCTAGACAAAGTTTAACAATATGGTCGGAGCTGACATGACAACCTCTTAGAATTGCAAAACACGTCAGCTTACATTTAATATGACGCAGTATTTTGTCCCTGAAGATTTATATTATGTTGTAGAGATAATTTGATATCCCGAACAATAAACTAACGCGTATAATCGAGGGAAAATTTGCAAAAAGCGTTTTGTGTACATTTAATATTAAGCATTTCTTATTTCGTCCTTGAAGATTTCTATTATGTTGTAGAGATAATTTGAGATATGTATCCATAACAATAAACTAACGCGCATAATCGAGGATAATTTTGCAAAAAGACTTATCTGCTTTTGCGTACCTATTGATAAAAAAAGTCCATATCAGAGCCGGCATCGAACAAGTACCAAACTTTATTTATTGTATTTGTATACATTTCTAGTTCCGAAAATAATAAATATTAACCACCATTTCATATTCAAAGTATTAAAAACAGAGAAATGTTCGTGATTAGCCTTTTATACAAAATACCATATTCCGGCAATCATTAAGAAAAATAATAGTATATATACAAGTATATAAAAACACACGATTAAAGCTTTCTAGTATGTACGGTAAATGCTTTATTATAATTTTCTTCGGTGTCTCTTAATGAAAATCTTTTTTGGCTGGTAGTCCAATACAGTACGTCTGGATTAGACATAAAGTTTATAAATATCACAGTCATTAAAAAAAATCTCCACATTGTTCTCCTCCTCCCCATTATAACCATACAATATGGATACAATAAAGAATTAATTTCACTCATGCTATTGTAAAATCAAATCCATTACAATATACAGAAAGTATTAAATTAAATTTAGAAGCCGATTGCGCTTTATCATTTTCCCATTTTGAAATCATTTCAGTTCTGATATTTTCTAGAAATTATTTTTTGAAACATTCCTGTTATATTCGTGTATACGACTTTTGTACTACTTACGTTTTCTCTTGGAGGTGTTGGCATCATCATCGACACCATTCTTCCCATTGGTGACCGCTGGTAGTGTGATAAGCGGAGCTTTCTTTGGCTCCAAACCCAGCAACCTGTTGATTCGCTCTCGATCCGGCGCCGGGAAATGTTTCTCAACCAATGTTTGGAACACTCCTCTGTAAAACGAATGTTCTTTAGGCTAAAGTAAAACGAACTTTAAACGATGTTATGATATACAATTATTATTATTTCATCACTCTAAATTTATAAAATAATCTGCCAACTATCGGTATATAAATCGTAAATTAATTTAGACAAAACTTAAAGCAATTCTATATCCAACATTCCTCAATCCATCTTTCCAGGAACAAACATCCACATATATTAATGCTTTATTTTTTAATTAAATTCTAAAGCGGTACTCACATGGAAGAGAAGCTTATAATTAATAAAGGATATCGGGCGTATCTAATTAAGTATTTTTAATACTATTAAAAGTTAAAACAACAGAGTACTCGCTATATTTCCCGTAACCGTACAAATTATCGATAAAATTTAATACAGGATACTCTTATATAATAATGAAACCTGATTTACGTCACTTGTGTGACCATGCAAAATATAAAGGACATAGCTAAATAAATGATATTTATTACTATATTCAAATTAAAAAATCATTTATTCATGTAGGTAACATAATGTACCTACACTTATGAACGTCATTTACTGCCAGTTATCAAACAAAGGGCGTAGAACGAAAGAGAAGAACTGGCATTAAACTCTCCGCCACTATTTTTAATCGCCAAGTTTTTTCTTTTACACAACGTTTGTAAGGAGCTGCAACCATTACACCATATGAAACGTATGACATCGTGAGTAATAAAGAATAATAAAATAAATTAAAAACAAAGATTTGTCCTCTATCATATATTAACGTATTTAAGAGTTTTGAAGAAAAATATTTTAATAATTCATTAAGTAATTTATTTATGCCAACATCATAAATTCGGAAGTAAGGTGGATAACGACCCTCGTAAATAACAAATGTCACAGTTATTTCGTTTCAATGCAAAAATAAAATATTCAAATTGATATATATGCATTTCATACTGCAATTATAATTACTTCATAAATTTGTGTACCTAAACATAAACCTGTTGCCACGGGAGATGTTAGAGGCTTCTGTTACACCCACTCCCCGCGGCCGGGCGTCTGGCTGTCAAGACAAGCATGCGCGATGCTCGCACCGTATCATCGATTGCACTTCGTTAACACAGATGTCACAACTGCATTCTGCCTTCTGACGCGAAGCGAGGCGCTCACAACACCCGAGCGGCCACCAACCGTCAACGTGACGTATAAACTTTCAAAATGTTTACCGAAGAACAACTCAAAACATACCTCGAAAACATCTCGCCGAATCGGGAATTTATAAAATTTGAATTTTCAAGTGCCGAGAAGTTTAAAATTCAAATTAAATGCGACATCGACAAAAATAAACCGATGGAGCTTTACAACAGATTTATAGACAAGTGGATAAAGGGTTTTTCGAAGTTTACAGCCACTATATGGACGCCTCAAAATTCTTACAATAATATGAATACACTATCATTAGAGAAGAGTTTTGTTTGTCAACCCATCGACTATACTAAAAGCAAGGAGGACGAAGCAAAAACCAAGTGTGAGGCACAAATCGAATTTAAGGTAAAATTTATAAATGGGAACACTGATTTGAATTTATGTATTACGATAGATTTCGACCACGGTCACAACGTTTACATTTCTCCGGCCACGTGCTTTGTCGAGACTATGTCCGACACGGACAGGCTTTTTTTTGAATATTTTGATAACGGCTTTAACGGTACTACATCGAAAACTTACCACGAATTATCTCTGATCGAAAAATATGGTACAAGATCCTCTCAATACCTTGCAGACGAAGATATAAATCCAAGCATTGATCATATTAAATTTTTGATTGACAATATGCAAAGCAAGGAGATCATGCGCAGTTTTAGTGATATACTTGAGGCTAAAAAGGCTTATATCAACGATTCCGGCGGCACACTTATGTACACTGAAAACCCTGAACTTGTCGTCATAATAACGCCACTTATGAAAAAAATTATGATGAATAATAATTTGAATTGCGTGTTGGTAGACAGCAGTGTTGTCAAAATTGGATTAGTTGTGACAATGTTATACATTCCTAACAAAATTGGAGCTTTGCCTATCGCATGCGTTCTACACACAACTGCGACTGAATCCAACTTCAATGAGGCTTTTAAAATGTTAAAATTGACTATAAAAACACTTGTTTACAACACGTTCAACCCTAAAATATTCATCGTCAATGATTTGGTGGAACAAAAGATCGCAATATCCACATTTTTCCCAGACTCAAAGCTCATTGCATCCCGTTGGTCCATTTGTAGCGAAATTTGGAAGTGGCTCTGCAGCGAGGATCTCAAGATCGACCACCGTAGGAGACACTCGCTTATGTTTCTCTTTAAATCTTTGATTTGTGCAAGTGCTGATACTGCTTACGCACAATACACCAAATTAATGGTAAGTAACTACTTTGATTCCAAGATCAGGTTGCGTGAATATATCGAGTACCTCTGGGAACGATCAAACGAATGGATTGTTAAAGATGACTTTCAACTGAACCTTTTGATTGAAATATCAATTCGGCTTATAAAGGAATTTATGCTGCGAAAATGTCGATTTTTCAATATAATTATGATGATCGACGTTGTGTCCAAGCTTTTGGAGAGTCATCTGAAAACACTGATCAACACTTACATTGATGGGATGCCGAAAATATTACATTACACGAAATTCTTTCACCGATCCTACACTGTTCGTTCTAATGTGGAATTTGTGCAGATCCGTTTAAACGATTATCTGGTCCAGTATCAATCGTCGCCTAACCTGTACTATCATGTGAACACGGATACGATTTGTTGTGACTGTCCTATCGGAAAGCAAGGACGACTGTGTGACCATCTAGGCATTATATTTAACAAAGGCTCAGTCAGAATGCTTAAAATTCCATTACTGACAAACATTGAAGTAGACTTATTAATGAGATTTGTCGGCTTAAGTAATGATAATAATATAAAATGTGAAATTATGGAAGACGAAGAATACACAGAGGTTAAAAAAAGTGCTACAGACTCAGAGATAAATACAGTGTACCTGAACAAGTACCAGAGGGATTGCGTTGGTGAACGTGAAGAAGACACAACGGTGGAACAATCTGATGATGACACAAAGAAACCACATTTTCATGTGTTTAAGAAATTTAAAAACAATAACGTCAAAGCTATGCGGAAGGCTCCAGACATAGTTGAACTGATAGCAGCCGACAAACAAAATAATAATAGTTTAATTTGTAAACGTTCCATTATCAAACGCAAGCTCAGCCCAATCGAATTATACATGAAATCTCTTAAGAAATTAAATGAACAGTTTTTAACGTTGATGAATTATTTGCAAAACAATCCAAATGCTGCAAACATAGCAGCCATTGAACGCGTTTCGCATAAGTTAGCCAAAGTTAAACTGCAAATTAACGCAGAGAATATCACTTCAGATGTTATGAAATACAAGAAAAAGAAGACCAACGATTAAATCGTTGTATTTTTTAGATAAGAATTATTACAAATATTGGTGTCTAACTAACTCTGCGCTGTCAGTTTTCTAAATGTATTTTTTTACTGTAGAAAAGTATTTTTACTGTGAAACAAATTATTTATCTTAATGTTTTATATCGAATTATGTAAACATGTGATTAACTAAGCTCAAATGTCACATTGTATTGTGAGTGACGTAGAAATATATGTGGTAATACTTTCAAAGTTTTAAACCGTCCTAGGAATAATTTCAATCTATCGGTTGTTGTTTGATGTTATTTTTGGTGGAAATAAATGTATTAACAAAAATAATTTGTTTATTTTCTAGGATATTTTATAAATCCCAATAAAAGGACCTATTTAATGGGCATATCTATAATCTCAATCATGATAAAATTGATTAAAAGCCCCGAGATATTTTTAGTTAATTTTTTTCAATACTTTTTTCTATTTCAATTCATATTTTTAGTTTTGAATCTAAATTTAACGTTGCGAATCAAACATATTTAAGAGACACCCTTCTTTACCAGATTTAAAAAATCATTACGCTATTTACAAAACACAGTCTATGGCATAGTTTGAAAACTCGTTAAAATATTATTATATTACAAATATAACAACTATGTCAGAGATGGCGTTCCGTGCCCCATTGTAAATAATGGGACGGCCAACAGATGGGGCTACAATAAATATAGTTTACAATCGCGGGAAAGCTGCTTTTAAATACGGTGACATTCAAATGTATAGTTGAGATTAATTTGTTCTTATGCCATCGCAACGCCTTTTAGAGCCTGTTTCACAATGTATGGATAATGTACCAAATAGCTATGCAACACATAAATTATTCGCATTTCATGACGTATAGCGCTATCTGACAATCGTGAAACGCAAAAATACTGTTTATCCTACCAATAAGTAATAAATTGCTTATTTGTAACTTATCCGGACATTGTGAAACAGGCCCTTAATATCATAAACCGACATTATTTAACATTGCGCACAGCGTTTAATATTATTTATCTCTTAACCGAGACATTCTCGGGCATTACAATATACATATTTT
This sequence comes from Pieris rapae, assembly GCF_905147795.1. Classification (NCBI taxonomy): domain Eukaryota; kingdom Metazoa; phylum Arthropoda; class Insecta; order Lepidoptera; family Pieridae; genus Pieris; species Pieris rapae. Next base: position 3,593,760 of record NC_059511.1, on the reverse strand, counting down.
TTATGCACCTATTCCACTGTTTTCAGGTGACGTAAGGAGTAAATTAATAGTCAATTTAATTCTTAAAAACAGTGCTTTATTCAAATTATGGAGGCATGCATGGCAACATTCCAATAACTATTAAAGTACATCTACTAAATGCATAATATTAGATATATACATCAATTAAATCTTAAAAATTTTACCGCGTCCGATATCGTAATTGTGTAGCAGATAACCAGCACTTTCAATGCAAACTCTACCACATGTAACAATTATATCTGGTAATTTGGACATGGAACCCACACAAGGCAAATTAATTAACTTGATGAAACATGAAATAAAATACTGTATAATAAATAATGATAATCTGACTTACTTGGCAGTTGACACGAAATCGCTAAGTTCGCCATCGTCTCGTTCGAGTTGCTCCAACGTTCGCGCTTCACCAGTTGACTGTAGACCGATAACCACACATTTGCCGCATTTGACAGCTTCTCGGGCAGTTATCACAGCATGGTTGACCTTTTAATAATTCAAACAGTTTACACACTCGTAATAAAAAGACGACAAACAAACAAACAAACAAAAGTCATTTATTCATATAGGTAACATAATGTACACTTATGAACGTCAACGAAAGAAATATACATTCAATTAAATGATTCTAATTTTACAAAGTCCATGGGAAACAATATTACTTAATATCATCAATATAATATCCGAAAAAAATCAGGATATTTATAACATCTCACAATATGAAAGGAGAAAAGTAATGCGTACAAGCGCTAGAAAATGACATTAACATCATATTTTTTTTGTATGTATGTATGTTTTTTCTTTTTACTAGTGGTGGTCCCATGATGCCTTCTGGCTTTACCGGCGTGAAGTGATGGAATAAATTCGCCTTATTGTACTCGCGTTTCGTGCGCTAAGTGATTCCCGGAGCCAACCCCCCTCCCCAAGAAATGAGTGTGCAGAACTAACAGAAACTACCCCAGGTGGGTTTACCACAAGCGCTCACGGTGGTGAATTCTTTTGGGTCACAATTTTTTTTTTTTTTATAATAGCGAACCCACCCCTGACTTTTGCTTATCAGGGTCCTTTTTTGCTGTATTTATTTTGTTCATTCAAATTTTTTTTTTTAATATTGTTATGTTATATTATATTGTGTTTCTTACAGCAGCTTTATGCATTCACATTTACTTAACATTTTACATTGGGGGTCACAAATGTTAGGAGGCTAGACTTCAAGATCCCCACTTTCAATTATCATGTTGACAAATTGAAACATCTATTTGTGCCACAGGCGTATTTCGACTTCTATTTCAGACAAATTATAAATATTTCAAAGATGGAAGAGATAAAATATAATTGTCATGAATTCTGAGGTTACGGTTAAAATTAACATATGCCACACCTTAGAAGCAATACACAGGTACTTGAAGAATCTCTGATGCGCCGACCAGAACTGTCCCCACATGGTTTTCTTCATCCGGGCTTCGGCGTCGATCAGCTCTGCTGCCTCCGTAAAACGTTGCATTGCTTCCACCCACTGCCACCATATTACATTATTAAATTTCATTGTTAAAATATATATATCATAAAACATTCAGAAAATAGATTTTATAAGACTATTTATTATATAACGTTTACTAAATATCAACCTTAAAACAATTTTTATGAGACATAATTTGCACGTATAAAGAAATTAAACGTGACAAAAAAATCCATACACATTGAATCGTAGACCTACTATTCTTCCATCAAATTTTATACACTACACTTATGTAATAAGTTTATATATGGCCAGACTAACAATACCCGTCCATGCAAAACGAAAACGTAAAAAATTAGCATTAACAATCTACGTATTGGGAGCACGCACACTGCGTACGAATAAAAACTCATACGCACACTATAACACGTACGTATGAGACGGCAATTAGTATAAATTGTATTTACGGAAGCTGTAAGTTTCTTCCCAAAGATCCTATCTAAGTTTAGTTTGTAACACAGAAATTAACACTTTTATCCTAATAACTCACCAACGCCACAGCCTTATCATATGTATCCTTGAAAGACTCGCAAAGCGGTACCTCCTCAATCTTAAACGACACCCCGTGAAAAGACAGCTGTCTTGCGATATACATTCCCCTCATTTTCATGTCCATAGCCACTATCTCCATAGCTCCCACCCCGCTAGAAAGTTATCGATGCATACTTGAACAATACAAATTTAATTAAACACTGAAGTGATTGAAGTAAACCATTACCAAGGTATATTTAGAATTAAATATTACAATGGTAAGGTTACATGTTTTTAATTTAGGTTTTTAATTGGCTCCAAGAAATAGTAATCAGGCACAATTTATTATTACTGGAGTCATTGACCCCATTTTAAAAGTAATAATATGATATGAGGATAAGATAAATATGCTAATTAGACTGATTTAAAAAAAAAAATTTAATTAATATTTTGAATCAGTCTAATACTAATACTATATCTCACTTACCGTTTCTCAACAGCATTGATAAAGTCCATAAAGGTAGGGAATGGAGTCCCCTCCCCCCAAATGCCAAGTCGGACCATATATGCCATGTTCCTCGGCTCTGAGGCACCGGTGGCTGAAGCATAAACCACTCGGGCTTTGGGCAATTTATTCTGGAGCTCTAACGCCGTTAAACCTGTCTTTGTCGCTTTACCCGACCCAACGGGACAGAGATTCTTTGCCTTGTGACATTCGTCGAACACAATCTAATTGTTGAGTTAAGATTTAAAGGGATATAAAATTGGAAAAACGAATAAGAAAAAAATTGCTGTTTTTTTGTGAAGAAATACGATTAACTGTACCACTATAATTTCTGATATAAACCTCTCTAAGTATTAAATAATTTATAGACACATAAAAATGAGTATTATAGTAAGCATCCTAAACGGGAGTGATTAAAGAAAACCAGTTTAGGCAAAATAATTGAATCCATTAATTATTCTTTGCCAGTTGTGGTCTGTACAACAGCCCAGACTATTAGGCACGTCGATCGAGGTGCTTATATTATGCTGCCAATGATATATTTCTATTAAAATCTTAAAAAAGGATACAAGTCCGTCAAAATCTTCCCCACACCACTGCAACAGCTGCTTTAGCCTAGTACGGTATTTGGTGTTTGCGTGGGTCTCTCCAATAAGCGCCGAGTACGTACAAAATATTACGCCCTTTTTCACGTTGCCGTTTATGGCGGACGATATTTTAGCGTATTTGAACTGAAATTGTATAATCAATTATTTATAGGTCAGATGCGTCATTATCAAGGTTTTGTTAACCTAAAACCCAATTAATACAATCTCAACTAGAAACCATTGTAAGGAAACAGATTACATTATTCTAATTTTTATAGTATTATCGACTGGGATGTACAAGAGTTGGGTAAATACCTTACTAAGTGAGTGCACTTCAATGTAAGAAGCACCAATATCTCTAAGGTCCCTTTCTGCATCGTACTTGAGGTCGTTAGACACAGATACCCAAATGGCTCGTTTCCTTCCACGGAGGAAGTTTTCAAATATGATCCCGGCTATTGTACGACCCTTTCCAACACCAGCACCATCACCTGAAAAAGTTTAATAAATTTAATGGTATCCGGCTCGAAGGACCATGTAAAATTGTATAAAACTGCAACTGAATTTTAATAAATGTTAAAGCGCAAAATACTGATGATTCTTGTATTGAATAACTGACGCCATTCAATGATATTAACATGAACTAATATAATTCAATAAAGAGGTTAAAAATGATAACGTTTCTTAAATATACAAGACTAACCGATAAGAAAACCAGCACGCGTGCCGTCTGGAAGCATATGCTCCTGTGCCTGCGACGCATACACAACCGCTTCAAGTTGCAAAGCGGATAACAGACCGCCACGGATCGTCTCATCGGGAAGCTGCGGCTTATAAGTTACGTCTACCGGCTCAACGGATGATAGAGACGCTGTTTCGACCACTGGATCCGGATGCTTCCGGCCAAGTTTCACTAAAAAATAAGGAATTATATATAAAAACCTACAGTTCTGTTTAATTCACTAGAAATAAAAAATAATATCTCATAAAGTCACAGGATAGATATATAAAGATGCACTACCTGTAAAATAAATATAAATACACATACAGCTGTTTTTTTACAAGGAGTTTTCGTTTGTTAGATTAAAATTATGCGTTATAAGAAAACAATTTTTATTAAACACTACTTTTGCAGAATGACATAATATAAATAAATAAATTACTTACATTTAGTTGGCATATAGTCGGCGTAAGTCTCAGCAACGCCCATCTCTTCATCGTCAACTTCTTCTTCGTCTCCTCCAGGTCCCTAAAAGAAACCCACATATAATTTACATATGAAGATCATTCTGTGCTCAAGACAATTTTAAATGTAAAATACTCTATGATTCGAAATTTAGAAACATTTTTATGAGATTTTAGTTATTACAAATGAAATAGTTTTTTATCACTTATTTTTATTAGGATCATTAAACTTAATAAATTAATAATGTTTCCAAAATGTATTTTATACTTAATTATTTAATAGTTACCTTATCCATTGGCCATGCAGGCTTATTTAACCAAGGAGATCCCAGTCCCAACATATTTGCCAATGGAGCGCCCATTCCAGATGTTAATATCTGATTCAAGTTTTGTAGAAGATAAGCATTCATGCCTTGCATTCCCGCCATTTCCACTGTAGATGACAAAAATAAAGATATGATAGTCAAAACAGTATATACATCAACACAACAAATGCAGTTATCATTGTTTGAATGTCAATATTAGATTTATTTATCATATAACAGTTTGCATTACATAATAGAAGAATTGCCAGAATGCATAATACTACTGGTATATTTAAATTAGATAGAGAAATGATACAACATGCTTTAAGCTAAGCTCCTAAACAAATAGGTTGAAGCTAGTGCACCTATGCTGAACTTAAAACAACTATAATCAAAATCTTTTATAACGACATCGAAGGGACTACTCATATTTGGTCGTACAAACCGATAGTCGTAATAGCCGATGACGTTGTTATGAGGTACTTAATACAATAGAATTCGGCTGGGACCTTGGATTTTGGTAAATATAACCGGTATGTTGTTCTAAATGACGTCGTCATAAACGGTTTTGACTGTATATATATATATATACACTTCTATAAGAGGATAGTAAAATATATGATATCTCATATTAATAGAATCACATTACATTTTATTATTATAACACATACAAATACAAAAAGTATTTTTTATATAAATTAAAATAAGCTTATTTCATTTGGCAACCCTTTCTAACTACTGTTACAATAAGAGTTACTCACTCTGTGCGAGCAACGAGGCCGCATTGAAGTTGGACGTGCCGGGCATCCCCGCAGCTAATAACATTAATTTATATTACCAAGGGCATATTACCAAGACTGAATGCTAAATAAATTAAAATGTCCTTAAAACATACCATAGTTACAGCTAATGAGAATTGCTTCCTAATATTAGTGAGATGTACTATTTTATATACTTTTGCCTGCAGTTTAACATGTATATATTTGGGTGTTGATATATCTGTTGTACACAGGGGTTGTGTACTTAACAAAAACAACAGATATATATTGTTGCTATCAATGTATCTCATGCAGTTTATATATGTGCATAAGTATACTGTAATATTTTAAAAACCTGTACCCATAAAGATAAAGCAGTCTACTATTCTTACCTCCTCTTCCAAGTCCCAGATTTATGGGTTTAGTGAGGGAGTTAGCAGGTATCCTTATGGGTTTCACATTTGACGCCTGGCCAAAAGCCAATCCAGATGGAGCTGAAATGTTATACACTACCTTAATATAACACTTAAAACATTAACTTAATAATATATCACAGGATAATTCTATTTTTAGGAAGAGAAATTTTAGAAGACAAACTATTGAAATAGTATATTTTTGAGTGCCAAATAACACTTATAGATGTATAAAAACATTTAACTTTCACATGATAATGTTAATCTTTAATTACTGAAATTTACCAGCAAGGGGATTAGTCGTAGGCCTGATGATGACTGGTGGTGTTGGCTTCTTGTCTCCAAAGCGTGCTGCAGCAGCCAAAGTTTTTCCACCTCCTGAAACACACATACATTACTTATCTAGTTACAGTCTTTGAATTTCTTACTTGTCTTTAACATACTAAGAATAGCACAAAATGTGAGAAGAGCATTATAGATTATACATACTGGAGGCATAGTATTTGTATTATACATATGTATAAAAATTATTACTACTTTAACAAGGAGATAATAGATATAGTAAGTGAATGCAAAAATTTATACAGCAGACAGAACATGAACAATTCCCTTTAATAACTTCACAAGAGATTTTTTTTAATACTAAGCCTTAATAAATACATTATAAAAATACTAATAATACTGTTTTATTTCAGTATTTATATATTATTTCTATACCAGATGATTAAGCATTAATTATTATAAAGACTATAAACCATTTTATAATTTAGAGTATAATAACATAATATATAGTATTATGCCAATGGAAAAACTAACCAATTGCTGTATAAGAAAGAGGTTTTGGCTTTAAAAGATATTTAAATTACCTGGTACTTCCAAGTTGTCAGGATCCTCATCATCATCAAAGTCGGAGTCATCTGATGGTGGATTATCAAATGCTCGTTTTGACTGGAAATTATAGATAACATTTACATATATTGAAATCTAATAACCTGTTGGATTTAATGTTTACCTAATAGAATTTAGGAGATATCATATAACATATATTTAACTCTTTGCTTAAGCAACAATATGAAACCTCTCCCAAAAAATTTGGGCCAGTATTTGACATAGCATATAAAAAATGAATAGTCATGTTAAAACAGTGTAACATTCTATCCATGAGATTCAAGTATATTAATTTTATTATATTTTTATTATTATATATTTTATAGTACAAAAAATTATAGTTCAGGATAATTTTATAATGAGGAAAGGAAACCATATTATAAAATAATTAATATATATTTAAAATAATTATGAGCCTTTGTAATATTAATACTAAACAAAACACTCGGTATTTAGCATACAAATACTTCAGTACTTCTTTACTTCAGTCATCAGCAATACTCATATGTAGTTACATAACTGATAACATGGTTTATTTCTCAATTTTACTACCATTTCAAACTTATCGAAAATTTTATGTTTCATAATATACTACTTTGAAAAGTGCACCTTAATGCACAATCATCAAAGAACATATCTACATTACAAAATATTTAGTATTGTTTAACATTTTTTAATGTAAAAAATAATACTTAAACAATTAAAACTGAAAAATAAAGAGTAGGTCTCAAGAAAACATTACTACAATGCGTCTTTACCGCATTGCACTATTGTAATTCATAGTCAGTCTTGAGTGCAGTTATTAGGATATATTCTAGCCCTAGACCTAGAACCTTCTAAGAAAATCAATACAGCCACACCCTAATTGCATAATTAATGTTGAGGATGCTGACTTTCGTCTAATTACCAAATAAACTATAAGATTTTCAACACATGTGAAACCACAATCACGTCATGACACATTTTTTTGGTTATAAACCTCGAAAACAAGAAAAAAATATTTGATGGCACTACTTTTATTATAAATAAAAAGAAGCTCGTTAAAAATGCAATCGTATAACATAGAAATCACTATATAATAACAAAATAAACCACTTTATTCCATATCATGAACAATGTAAAGTTTGTAAAAAATGTATCAAAACAAAAAACTATCATTACCATTTTTCTTTTTTAATTAATTTTAGTGAGCCCTCAAGGCTGCCTTTTTAACCGTTCGTGGTTTTAACTATATGGAAAATATGAAATAAATCACTTTCACAAAATAAAACACGAAAAGCCACTAAATCGCACGTTTTAAAAAATAAGACGACCCGACAGCGGTCAATGCTTCCGCCATATTAAAAAAATGTCAAAGATAAAAGAATTTCGTTCGGTTTGATAATCGGATACACCATGATGTCAGTGTGATATGATACGGCACCATGAGGTAATAATTAAAATACAGAGAGATTTAAGTTTTACAAATTATGTAAAAACTTAAACATTAGTTAAGCACTACTTGACCCATGATAAAATTCTTAGAGTTATCTACTTTTTTTTCTTTATATTAAATTAATCTAAATTGAACTAAGATATCCGATTTTATAATCGATAGCAACATACAAGCCTCTACTAAAATAAACGTCTTCTTTCTTTTTTATAATTTTAGTTAAATTATTTCCAGAAGAATTTTAATATAGATTCCTGAAGTAATAACATGAACATCGTTTCCCTGAAGTTACTATTACCATTGGGTCGCAGATTTCATTTATCTGATAAATTGCGAATCTTAAAAGTCAAAGCTTTGAATTGTAACCCTCTATTCATTCGAGTATTTTAAAATATAAAGATGGTTATTTTTTCATGTTAACGTACATAACGTTAAAATGAAATCTTTCAAGTTTCTACTTCTAAAATTAATTTATCTTTAATATTGATGATTGTTAGAACCATAGAGTATATACAATTCTATGATATTTGAACCGGGTCCCGGGATCGTCAATCGCCATATTGTTTTAATACATTGTAAAAGCCTTAAACTATTTTTATTTCAATGGTGATTTAGTTGATTATTTAAAGTTATTTCAATACATATTTATTGTAATGGATTCACTAGTCGGTTACGGTAGCGATGATGACATTGAAACTGAGCGCTATGGACACCAGGCATCGGTAAGTGTCCTTGATGCATATTTTTTCTAGATGTTATTGTGTATGAGCATTGAGCAATATGTTCCAATATTTCGTCCTACTAAAACTATATAACGTTCAAAACTCGTACTAAATTTAGATATTTTTCATAGCAGAGAGTTATAAAAACTATAAAAAAAAATTAAATTAAATCGGTATTGTACATATTTTTAACTATAATTATAATTCATTTAATGACAAAAATATATAATATTTTTGTGCAACTTTTTATTTTTCACCCTCATTTCTAATTTAAACGTTTATTGATGCTATTGTTACATTTATAAATATATAGTATTTTGATGAGGAAGTCTTTTAGCAATAATTAGTCAAATATCACATTTGAAGTATTTTCAAATCTATTTAAATATAATATATTATGTCATGATGTGATTTATCAGAATTTGATATTAATTTATTTCTCTGCTTGACAATAGACTAATATTATAGGTGGGGAGCCATCGCAGAAGAGAGGATGACACTAACTATGATCAAGTCAACATGGATCTAAGTGAGGTTGGTATATTTTTAATAATCTAGTTAACCGTTACTACTAAGTAGTTCCTATGTAGTTTGCACATTTTGGGTGAATATTGCTACTTCATTAATAGTATAGCCTCATTGAGCACTTTTTAAACACTAGGAAATATAAAAGTTTATAAATTTATATATTATTGTCTGAAAGTTTTCTAGAAAAATTATGGTTTATCAATTTAGTGTTACAACATTTAAACTAAATTTGTAGAAGTTAATACATTGAGAGCTTTTAAAAGCTATATTAGATAATCCTTAATAACGGTATACACTAGTAATGTGTTTTAATCACATATTAGTTATGACATAAAAATAATTTATTCGTATATATTTATGCCAAAGTGGCTACCGTGAACCACCAGATACTCAAATATGTATATGTTAATTTATCATCAAAAAAAAATTAAAATTATTTTCATCGATGATATTAACACTTTTATTATTTTATATGTTACCCATTTGTAAATTGACCAAAACAAAAGTCAAAAACGATCTGCGTGGCGTCAAGATGTCTCCTTCCGGCTTTCCCCCTAGTGACTTTACCATGTAAGTACGTAGAGTTAAGAAAGACATGTATAATCCATGTTTTTTGATAATAACTTGGTGGAAAGGTAATATTTTTATATGTATTATACATTACTACTATATATTATATAGTATAAAATAAAGGCTTCTTTTATCTGGGTCTCCAAATACATATCATTAAAGAATTCTGTAACTACAATATTAACCATCAAATTTTATGTAAGAAACGTAATGAAACAAAACGGGTAAAGTAGATAATTTAGGTAATCTACATATTAAAAAAGTCTCTTCGCTGTATCAAAATCGTAGGATATTAAAGTAGAAAATGACTGATGATGTTTGTCGTAGGATTCCCAAGGAGAAGAGTCGGAGCCAGAATTGCCGCAGGCTGAGACACGGGTTTTACGACAGACATCTGGAGAGGACCAATCAAGCTCTAGTGAGTAAATGTCTTTATTCATAGTGTAAGTGTTATTATTATTGAGTGCAATGTCTGATTTATTCTGGATCAACAACTAAAAATGTTCTGACTTTTATTAGATACATTTCTTATTATACCAATAATATTTAGTCAAAATTGACCTCCGTTAGCCAAGTTTCGTCTGTGCTTGAGCGCTCATATTACTTTTTTCGTCTATTAACCATCTCGTTTTAGCAGATATCAATATCGCTACTTTTAAAGTTTAAGCTGTTATTAGCTAAAGCAAGCATACAACCCGAAATTACTCTTGCTGTATTAATAATTTATTTTATGCATTATCTGAAGAACATACCTTCCTTGTTATCTAAGGAAGGTAGGTCCTTCAGAGAATCAAATAATGTCTCAGGATAATAACTAACGTGAACTATATGTTCTTATCACTAGCTGACAGTCGAGACGCAGAGCGCCCACGGGAATATGGCAAAGATCGTGACCGTGACCGCCATCGCGACCGTGATCGTGAGGAAAGGCGAGACAAGCGACGCGAATCACCGCGGAGGGATCGGGAACGCTCTGAAAGAGATCGTCGCTCGCCACGCAGAGATGATAAATACAGGTAACAAATTGGTCTTATACTATTCAATAATACAATTTAATTAGACTGATAAATTGTTAGGTAGAGAACCCAGAATAGTATAACTAATAAGAAAATCCAGTTCGTTCCGTCATATTACAATGTTTATTACAGATCGGATCGTAGTGAAAGACCACGTCGAGGATTACTTGGCGACAGACCAGATGATAGACACCCGTCTAGTGATAGCAAGGTATATGTAATTAATATAAAAATAATTCAATAAATATCCATATTATGATTGAACAAGATCTTGTCTTTGTGGCACTGCTACATGCTATTATGAATCCTTAAGATAAATTAAACGTTTATATAAAATTTAAGTTAATATAAACGCAAATATAGAGCTACTGTGTACTAATATATAGTAAATTATTTTTAGATGCCAGCATTAATGGATCTTAAACCATTTGGAAGTGACGGGCCGCCCAGGATAAAATCACAAGACGCTCGTGACGCTGTGTCTCCCAGGTAATTCATATCTTTTACTTTGCCACACTTTTACTACATATAATTAACAAATTACAATTTTTAAATATCGCAAGCAATTAACGTACAAGTTCGTTTTTAATTTTTCAGGTTTGTCGATCGTCGGGAACGTGATCATGATCGAGAACGTGACCGTGGACGCGACCGTGACTCTGACCGTGACCGCGAACGAGAACGCGATTACGATGGCAGACACAACAGACGTTCTGAAGATAGACGGTATGTATATTTATTTACTTATGACTATTATTTTTAATATATTATCCCACTTAACATTGTTATGTGATCTTCAGGTCATCTGGACGCGATAGAGGCAGCGAGAGGTCTCGATCACGTGGTCACGCCTACCCTCCACCACACACGTAAGATTTTTTTTTGATAAACCTATTACAAAAATAATCTTAAACTTTTGCAATGATGTCTGCTGTTTAAATTTATATATATATATATATTAAAACCTGTCTGACATATCTGTCCTTTCATATCTTGCCTTTAATTAAAACTTTAACAGTCAGTTAAAAATATTTTTATCAGTAAGTTGTTACTTTTTTTAGGTCAAATGAACGAAGATCACCATCATCTGGTGACTACAGACCGTCTTCATACAAAGTCAATAAGAAGCTCGAGGTTATGGAAAAAATGGGTAATTTTTTCTTTTTTCAAATTTTACTTCAAATGTTGTTGAAGCTGTAAGTTTATAAGTTGAAACTAAACTAAGCTTCTTTAAATATCTCTTAAAAATATATAATAGTTTATATATAGTAGGTTTATTTTATTTGTGTTCCTGTGATTGTTATAATTAACATAGTAATATTCTTGAAGTAAACAATTTGTGTAATTTCATAATTATATGTATGTTGCAGGATTACAAATCAAAACGCCAGATGGTTCTATGACAACAGCGCAGCAGTTACGCGCTGCTGCTGGTGATAATCCAGGTCTTCCGGGGTATTGCAATCCTGGCTCTAATCCTGCCAGCAGGATATTGGACCAGGTAAAGACTTAAATCTAAATAAAAGTTTTGAAATGCCTTATATCACTGTGATATAAGTCAAGGTATGTCATCTAATTTATCTCATTTTTTAATTGATACAATGCGTCCTAGTTGATAATTTAGTATCTTTAAGTAATTATTGTTATGCAGCTATTTGCTTGTGCAAAAAAAAAACACCATAATGATGCACAAATGTTTAAAAATACTTTATACACATTATGTAATGGATTTCAGGTACAAAAACGTAAACTTCTCTGGTCAAACAAGACAAAATCTGCAGAAGAAGAAGCTGCTAAATGGAGTGGGGCGCGATTCTCGCAGGACAACGACGGAAAACAAGTGTCCAAGTTTATGAGGCTTATGGGAATTAAGGATCCTAGTATGTGTACTATAGATTTTAATGAATGTTATTTTTATTGTAGTTTTATTTTTATAAGCTTGTGTCAAAATACTGTTGACAAAATCACCTATAAGTTGTTCAGTGAACATATTTAATTTCATTACCACAACTATTCCAAGTCACATATTGCTTTGTTTTCTGTCACAGATGCAGTCAAAGGCGAAGTTCCAGAAGATGCAGACCCTAACAAGAAGCAAGAAGAATTGTTTGAAGCTATGCAAGCACAATATGAAGTGGCTCGAGCAACTACACACACTATGAGAGGAGTGGGTTTAGGTTTTCAACGTGGACAGTATTGACAAGTGTAAATTCAAGTCAAATTTCAATCACATAAATCTATAAAATCTTATTTTTAAGACACTAGTAGTAGTTTTATCTATACTAGAATTACAATAGTCTTTTTATGTACATACCTGACTGCTATTTGTATTAAAGACAAATTTTCAATAATTATGAAAGATGAAGAATTTTTAGATTAAATGGTCAATTAATTTTTTATGTTTCGTAATTTAATTTTGTTAGTGTATTGTTATTCCTATTCATTATTTTTAAAAATTACACTGTCCATATGTAATTCTTTAATAATAAGGAAGGTGACATCCGACCCATGCTGCATTTTTATGAGCTCACTGTAATGTCTCCATCACGGTTAATAGCGTTTGCGAGGTTTCCTGAGATGTACAGAAAGTATTTTACGTCTTAATCTAGTTTTATACAGAGTCAAACATTGTGACTTCTGTATATAAGATTTTTGAATAAGGGCGTAAGTCAAAATGCTCTATATAAACCTTATGGTTTTTTATTCTTTAAAAATTTAAAGCTTTGTATTTTTCCATGTAAAGAGATGGTATGTGTGATATAGCTTAAGTTATGTAAAAAGATATAACTGCAATGTTATCTTAAACTTAAGTATAAGTTAGTGTTATATTTCATAATATGTAATCTTTACAATTATTTTTGTGTTTCAATAAAGTTATAATTTACCACTTCGTTTTTTTCAATTAGTTTCACAGCTGTAGAAAACAATCGACTCGCGATTTTTATCTCTCAGGTAAATAGGTTTCGCACTGTACGGAGTAGTGTATACTACGAGAAAACCAATTATAATGCTCCGAAGGTTTTGTTTATAAATTTTGTATTATAACCAAAACCTTCGGAGAAATTTACTCAATTTATCGCTAGAAGCAAAGTATATTCCCTAAAAAGGGATTTTTGCGTATGGCAATAATAATGAACTAAATTTTCAACCAGAAATTCGAAACTATAATTTGCTTTTAACAAAATTGGATGTTTTATCTATTTAAGGATTATATAACAGTGGTACACGTTTAATCAATGAAATCGTGAAACCCATTTTGTGTTGTCAGAAATTTCTAATTGTCGTTAGGGAGTGTATTCCCAGTATATATTATTGCTGTATCGTGTACACCCGTATCCAAAATTTTTAATAAGCGGCACAGACTAAATAGAAAATATAGAGTCCGTAACTGATATTTGTTTCATTTCAAAAGATTATTTTAGAGAGAGATTTTTGTTTCATTTGACAACTTTTTTTACTTTCTATTTATAAATTAATCGCCAACGTAAACGACGTTCAATATTTTGATTAGGTAATGTGGACGACTGACTTTTGTAGTTTGACGTTTAGGTGGAAACGATAGCGTATAAACAGCTGTTTCACAGAGTACTTTTTAATATTAAATCAAAACAATAACTATAGAATGGGATTACCCGTAAAGTTTTGAAGAAATTTATAAAATGGTGAACTACCAACAAATTCTCAATCAATTGTAATTTTCAAACTTACATAGACCTTTTTTACAGTGAAATACTTAGTTAAGTCTCAACATTTTTAATGCAATGTTTGGTTTGGTTGAACACTTGTCATAATTTTCAAACATTGTAATTTGAAGACAATTAGGTAATTCTAAGAATAAAGCTTATAATTTGTTTTATGAAATATTGGAAAAATGGATGTAAGTGAAACGAAGATGTGCGGAAACTGGTGAGTTGAGTCACAAGTGTAGTTGTTGTGTCAATATAAAATCTATTTTGGTAATGATACGTTGTTAGATTATTTTTGGATATTTGGAGCAAAATCTACATATTGTGTGGTGCGTTTATCCGGTTGTTTACCTTAAGGCGGAATAAATTCATCAAGTTTGTTTTTAATGCTGTAATTGATCCTTTGCTTTAATTTGTAGTAAATAAAAATCTTGTAAAAAAATATGTGTACTTAATGACTCCTTAGTATATTTCGTATACTAATAGTCTTCAATTGGTAATTTTTCTATAGTTTCTTAATTTTCTCGTTTTTATTTTTTTCGTTTCTTAGTCATTAAAAAAATTAATTAAAAATATTTTTGTATAAGCAAACGGGATATACCAGCAGTGAACTTCACAATTCATACTGTACACTGTGCAAGGAATATTGGCATGTGCCCTGTCTGCAAGGAACCGTTTCCGCATTCTGAGCTGCAAGAACATCATGAGAAGATGCATAAACTATGTAAGGCACTTTTAAGTTTGAAATAGAATTTCTATTTTATTCCTCAATTTTTCTTAGAAAACCTTTACAAAATAGGATTTTATTATTATTTAGAACAAAGGCACACTTGCTATTGACGATTTTTTTTGGTATAGTGCCTTGTAAGCAGTGTGGAGAAAGTGTTTGTGGCACAGATTTGGAGGATCACATCAGGGACTCCTGTGCGCATACAATGCAAACATGCAGGTATTAGTATAAATTTTACTTAAATTAACAACAACTGCAACAGTCTGACTTAGTCCTGGGCTCTATAAATGTCTTGATGCTATATCATGATAAACCATGTTCAAACAGAATACCCACTCTGATATTCCTCCTCATATTGTGTAATACAGATTGTGTGTTCCCTGGTTTTGCTTCAACATAGTTTTGGTGTAACTTGGGTTCGAAGGTACAATCACAGGGATGGGAGTCTCATGCTCAAGCAACTAGACCAATAGTTCACAATTATTATTAGATGTATAAGAATGTTTTTTTATTAAAGATACTGTAACTTGGATGTCCGTCGCCGTGAGATGCCCGCTCATGAACGATACTGCGGTGCACGCACGGAACAATGTGAGGAGTGCGGTGAATGGGTTATGTTGAGGTACCGCCGATTGCACACTGAATCCAACCATGGATTTATACGATTGGATGATGGTACGTAGATTGATATAAAATTAATAATGCGACCATTAGTGTATCTAGGATTATTTTTAAGTCTTACGGTTACATCTGAAGTCGTGTCGACATAACATTTTATTAATACTTCAAAATTTTTTAACAATTGTCTTTATGAAATCTTTATACTACAAAAATTTATACTATATATTTATTTTCATACTATGCAAAACACTTACAAGATTTATGGGAAATTGTCAAAATGGAAAATTGTAGTTAAGTTAAATAACTTACAATTTTTCATTTGGAAGATGTTCGTTGGAAAAGTACGACCATATCTCTGCGTTCCGTAAGCGGCTGGGCTGGTTACCCATTAGTCAGCGCCGTGATGCTCATGTTTTCCATCTCCTATATTCCATCCTGTTCAACCCTAAAACTCCTTCTTATCTCAAGAATGATTTCAAACTTTTGGGATCCCTTAACTATACTTATGCTCTTCCGAAAACTATACCCTTGAAATCCCATCTTATAACTCCTTCTTTTTTGGCGGTTCCTTTAGGGTCTCTGCAGTTCGGCTATGGATTCACTTCCCGTCCCTATTCGCTTAGCTCCTTCTCTATCTTCTTTTAAATTTGTTCTGTACAAACATTAGCTGTCCACATCGTATCCATTACTTTCGTAATAACTACTAACTTACGTGGGACTGATCTTGATTTAGATTTTCGTGATTCATGTGCACTTTTTCCTTTTTGTTTTTCACGGATCCAGTATCAGTTTAGTTTATTTTGTTTTTTTTTGTTCCTGTTTAGTTTCTTTTTAATATCTATATGTAATATATATTTTTGCACTTCTTGCCTACCATATGTAATTTAATAAATTTTTTTTCTTCACTCACAGTGGTTGCCTAGAAGAGATCGCTCGAACGCGATAAGGCCGCCAGGTGCACTCCTTTTCATTTAACTATGTTCAATTTTTATATTGTAATGTAACGAAGTGTTAATAAATTAAAATAAAAAAATTGATTTCCCCCCAACAATCCCCTATGCGGCGGTCATGTTGGGACCTGTTTACCTAAATGCCAAAAAAATTCCCCACCCTAAGAATATTTTACTTAAAACAAAAAAAACTTTTTTTTTATGCTAGATCCACTACCATTTAGACGAGACATACCAAAAAAGGTTATAAACGACTGGCCACAAACAAACGGAATAAAGAAACTAAGCACCAACAATGGGTTGAATCGCATGCCAGAACTACGTGATATACAACCAAGTACTTCAAAACCAATTGTTGCCAATGTGCCGGTCAATGCTTGTAAGGAGAATATGGAACCGAGGCCGTCTAGTTCTACGAACGGTGCAGTCCCAAAACCAAAGAGAACTAATGATCAGCCACAGATTAATGCAGCAAATAAAGTTAAGAATGTGTAAGTACATTTAATATTGAAATTTTAATTTATTCCTTGTCACAGAATAGCAGCTAAGAGTTTTAAATATAGTTTAAATATAATTTTCATATTATCTAATTCATTTAGTCTAGTTTGAAAAAAATATAGGTTATATTCTATTCTATAGTGTTGCTACAAAACTCGAAGTGAGTTTATGATTTTTGATAAAAAATGTAATCGCATGTTACATGCAAACTTACGTTAACCTTGATGAAAGTTTTATTAGTAAACAATCATATTATAGTTCATAAAGATTATTGAGTTCGTAAAGAATAACGCTAGTTAGTGGTTGCATGTGGGAAAATACGGATAGTTATGTGACGCGAAGCCTTTAGAGAAGTGTTTTCTTCAAGGAATGCTTCTCGGGGTGCGATAAAGAAGCGCCCTGCCCCAAAACCTCCGGCAATCGCCCCAAATCCAGACCCTAAGCGTGACTTGGCCCTTACACGCGCTCTTCAAAGACAACAAGAAGAGGAAAAAGACCGCAGAGAAAGAAGCGAGCAGAATCTAGCACGCGGTGAGTGAACATGGATCACTACGTTCAATAAACAAGCCTCTAACCCCAAGCTTACGTACAGTTTTAGATAATAATGACTCAATTCGTTCTTTAAGAAAAAACATACATATCTTATACATGGCTGAATCAAAAGTATAACGCCTTTTATGTCGATAATTATGTATACTCTGATTTTTAATTTCGTAGAATCGTTTAGGTGGGTAATAAACGATGGTACTTAGAATAATTTTGGCATTGTCAGTATTCATGGGCAGGCACAACGTCAGCTATCTGTTTGTCCTCTATTCTATTGAAAATATATTATATGTATATATCTACTCCAGTCATACGTTCTGTTACAAATGAAAATGCTTCTTTTTAATTGAATTAATGTAATGTTATTAAAATTTATTATACATATTTATCAGAGTAAGTCTCCGCAAAAATAATAAATATATTCGAAATAGCCACCTTTGGCTTTTATCTAAAAATTAAATGGCCTTTAGTTTGGCCACGACCTATAGATTTATGCACTGCATCCAAGGAAAATTTCGCCATTGCTTGCTCCAAAGACTTTTTAAGAGACTCAATGTTGCCGTGTCGTTTAGAGCAGGCCATGTCCTCTAAAACTAACCATTATTTGAAGTTTAAAGCATTGAGGTCTGTGCTAGATGAGAGCCAGTCTATTATAAAGTCCGGAACGTTGGTTTCAAGCCAGGCTTAGGGAGTTTGTGCCTTGTGACCAGGTGAAGAATCCTTCTCGAAAGTGCACGGCATGTTTTTAAAAAGTTTATTGTTGAGAGGTTTCACAACATGATCCAAGACTGTATCTTGATACAACTTTGTCACTCTTTCACCAAAAATGTAGTTTAGAGACTCCTTGATCCCCACCAAACCAACACTAACGCCGGATGATGATCACTTTGTACCTTTCCGAGCACATGAGCTTCTTTAGCTGTGAGCTGTAACTGTGAGTTTATCATTTTGCTTATTGTAGTGTTCTTCAATTAAATTTTTTTCTTGAGTAAGGAGGATATTTCTGTGTTTTTACCTGCGTATTGCGATAGAAGTTTTCATCGATCGGCTCTCTTTAATTGTTGAGATTGATTTATGGTATGTCCTGTATAAAACGATAAGCACTGAGCTTCACGTCTTGTTTTATAACACGCGACAGAGTCAGAGTCCTAGCGGGAATCTTCATTTCTTCTTTCTCTTTGATAACACCATGCCCAACGGCTCTGTACCCACGTGCAAGGCGATCACTGCAATCCTATTGTAATCAGCAAAATCGAAAGTAGTTTTTAAAATAATATAGGTGTTCCAAATTAGAATTAAATAAAATGTTGAAAAAAAGAAAAGGTTTTGTGTAACAGTATTTATGGCCAGAGTAGTTATACAAAATATATTATGCAGACTATATGTATGTTGTATATGATTTGAAGAACTACCAACACTTCTGCTATCCCCAACAAAAACTTTTACTAATGCAATCATGAGTCTAGTTTTAAATTATTTTACTTCAGGATTGCCTCCAATACTAAATCCGTTAGAAAAACTGGAGAAATTGAGGAAAATGGACGCTCTTCAGAATAGAGAAATAGAAGACCAGAGCTATAAGGACAAGTTGAATGGACGCGTCTGGATGAGCAGGGATGTTCCGATCGGAAATTTGCTGGGGGCAGGACCTAGTGGTAAGTGTGTTAAAAGTATCCTTAAATTGATCACAAAAATCAGTTAATATATCTGCCTTTGACTTCTTAACTTTAGTAGTTATGGTATTTGAAGAATCTATAAACAAAGAATTTTCATGCAAGATATCAATAGGATTTCTTCAGACTAGTAGTTGTACCTATAGTGTATTTGTGTGTGGTTCAATGTTATCAACTGTTTTTAAAATTATATAAATTTTATTATGAACCGATATGTTGCCGATAAAATTAAAAAAGTGGAAAATTCAAATAAATTTTGAGCAAATTATGTCTTATAATAACATTTGGAATACAGAATCGCCTAACAACTTGGAAACAGAGAGACGTCGTAATTTGCCCTTACAAAAAGGAAATTTAGAAGGACAGAATATAAAACTCAAAAACCTGAAGCCTATGACCGAAGAAGAGTTTATAGAGAGATTCAATTATTTGCATATGAAAGAGCCCCCTAGTCCCAGAGAGGACCGGTTTAGTCAGATCAAGTCGTCCCTTAGGGAACTTAGGCGGGGTTTGAATGAGGTAAGAGATTTTTGTCGTCGTGTGTGTGTATATAAGTATATACGTGGAAAAATATTTAAGCCTGTATTTACATGTTGGGCAGTATTTCGGTAGCTAACAACCACAACCTAGTTTATTTCTTTATATATATATATATATATATTTTATTTTATTTAGAACAAGCAAATCAAGGGTACCTATAGAAGGACAAAAAGTCTGGCAAGAAACTCTCTACGTGACTTTTTAACCGCCAAATATTTCGTGTTTTAGAAAAAGCTGCAACTATGCGATTTTGGCAGGCCGGAATATTTGTAATTCCCTTATTAGAATGCGTTAGTAAGAAATGTACTAGAAGTGCAAGCTGTCATACAACGGTCTCGTTTCATTGAAAATCTTTTTCCCACCTTTTATAAAAAAAATATTAAATAGTATAAATTGAGGTTGGAAGGAAATTTGTACTCAATCCCGCGTCAATTCGAATACTTAATTTTACAATTAAATAAAATCTACAAAAACTGAGAAAAATCTTTAGTAGCATAAGATAATAAGGAATATTTTTCTAGAATTTGTCTATTTCATTACTTTTGATGTTATCGGATATTTTTTTAAATAAGGGCTACATTAGTCATAATATAGTCAATCCTAATCACGTTATCAAATTAATATTATTATTAACTGTTGCTTTTTTTACGATATTGCATTATTTGTGAAATTCATTACTTATTAATTTTTTTTTTAATATAATATAATATATATTAGGATATTATATTTCCAGGTAACGGCGCCTTATAATGCAAATTCTTATGTGGATTTGAATCAGAAGTGAGTAGTTGAAAGTATTGCTAGTAAATATCTTCTTGGCTGATTTAACAAATAATATTATTAAAAACTTAATCTAAGACGTTTAATAGGAATAGAAAGTCTTTTTAATCCTCGATTGTACACTTATACATAATATTTTTAAGTAGTCCTGTTGTGCCTTTGTGCATGTGTGCTTAAATAAATAATTGAATTTAGGCGAGGGTACCAAAACTATATTATGTATATTATGTTTTTGATTAAAAAAGAGGTTTCTAAATTTAGGAGTTATATAATGTCTATTTCTATTTTATATTTTGCAAAACTCGAGAATCGGGTTTCATGGTATTTTCCGATTTCAGCCGCAATACGCCCTCTCCAGACAATGAAGTGAAGTTGCCTTGCGAATTTTGTGGAGCACCAGTGGCTGCTGATATTCTAGTGCAGCATCAGGTAATTTTATAGAAGTATATATTTACAATTGTATATTATATGTCGGTAGATATCACTCCATCGATATGGAGAATGGGTCTTTATTGATTTTAGTGGGCGTTATCTGGGTAAAGTGCGAGCACAAAAGACGCTAATTATTATCGAACACTATTCAATTTGGATTGGTTTGTTTTAACATTACAAAAAACAGTATAATATACAACGAGTAGTGGGTCCAAGCAATCTATCCAACCATAAATCAGATAGAGACAAATGGTCCAAAGTTTCACCACCACAATGCTCTACGCATACTCAATCAGAACTACTCCGACCCACTCGAGTCTACTCTACTTTCATTCATTAATTCCTAATTATGAAACATTTAAAATAATAACAAAATAAATCGAATTAAATTAAATTATAATACCTTAAAGAAAAAGAAGAAATCTCTAATTATAACCAAAGTAACAATTGTATAATCAACGATCAATTGACTCGATCTAAACATTTCCTCATAATCCGAGCAGTCCTCAATATATAATTTTTTCAGTATTAAAACTTTAATCATTACACAAATATGAAGTATGTGTGTGCTGTGTAATAATAATTCACTCGGAGTTCTTAAGCGTGCGCTGTGTCTGTGTTAGGTTTTAAGTCCTCAAAATCTATGTTAATTTTTTTTTGGGTTTTACTAGTAACATATTAACTTACCTGACCCAAATATTAGTGTTAGTTTATTTAACTGTCGCAACCCTTAAGTCGAGCTTTCCAAATCATTTTTGAGGAATTTTCTGTGTTCGGGAGAAGTTCGGAAGTTCTTAAACCTATAAATATCTATAATATTCTATCTGCCCATTCAGACCGGGTGTCGTCCGGACCTGGCACGCGTAGACATTCGTAAAGCTAGAGGGTTATCTCCGTCCTATAGCCCCATGTCCCCTCCAGCATCACCCCCACATGGAGCAGTGATTCCTTGCGAATTTTGCGCGCAATCACTGCCTGTGTACCTCATCAGTGAGCACCAGGTGAGTGATTTCATATAATTGACATGAGAAGATATGTTAGAAAACTTTTTAATAACATTATAAGATCTAGTTAAATACCGTATCTATATATTTTGTTAGTCTTTGAAATATTTATCGGTGGCTTAAAAAATTCGACCTCTATTTTAAATATCGTTTTATACTAAATATGATATATTAGATAATATAAGTTGAAATAGATGATAAAATTTTGCAATCATATTTCATAGAAATAGCGCAAATAAACTCGACTAATTCTATTAGCGAAATTCCAACAAAAGTCCTTCTAACGAAATTTATTCTATAATGTTAACATGAAAAAAAACGATAGGCCAGGAAATGCGAACGTCAAACGAAACACAAAACCGTGCGTTAAATCATCACATCAAACGTACCGTCTTTTATTTAATATTGTCACCCACGCTTAAGAGTCCAACCAAGGGAGAGAAATTAGAAAAGAAAGACTTGGTCATTATCATCTTTTGTCCGAAACGTGTTGACACGGGACATGATGCGTCACGTCATTCCGTCCGTTTGATCAATAACTACATTCTCATCAGTACATTGTATAAAACAAAGTCGCTTTCTCTGTCCCTATGTCCCTTTGTATGCTTAAATCTTTGAAACTACGTAACGGATTTTGATGCGGGTTTTTAATAGATAGAGTGATTCAAGAGGAAGGTTTATATGTATAATAACATCCATTAAATAGTGGAGAAGTACTGTTATTTTTGAGGTTTCTAATGTGATGTCGTAAATAATTACATTTTTTCCGCTTACATTGCAAACGCAGGCTGAATCCTACGAGTTTTATCAAAATAATGCACTAAGTAATGTACAAATTGAAAAGGTCTACAGAAAAGTCCGTGATGGTATATGTCTATCTCTTATGGATAACCCACATTTTTATATACAACGTTCACAGATTTTGTTCACCCGTACGAAGCCGGGGCGGGTCGCTAGTTTCTTTTTAAATCTCCTTTTGCATCGTCAATAATGATTAAAATACCATTTTCAGGAACGCTGCGGACGTGAATCGAATTTACTATTTGCGGATTAAATATGCCAATATAGTTTATTTATTTTTTTATACGTCACAAATTTATTTTTTTCTTGCAAATCATATATCTTGTAGAAAATAGATTTTCACATTTGAAACTTCTGTATAACCAAATGTGAGAAAGAATGTTATTAGTAAGAATTATTATAGATTTAAGATTGTTACTTAAATTAATTGTTAAGTTAGCTTGAAGCACACATTATGAATGAAATTCTCAATTTAAAAGGTTGGCTGGTTTTCATATTGTTAAAGTTTTGTCGTAGTAGGATCTCAATAGGCATGTGCAGATGTGCGAAACAGGGTATCGCCCAATTTTGAACTAAACTTTGTTATTATATGTAGCTTACAAAGAGGGCTGCAGTTCTGCCATATGTCAAATGTGCCATTTTTGAAGCTCTCTTGGCAAAACTAAGATTTTAATATGTCCAACTGATACAGCCTATATAGGATTGTTTAGGTGTTGGTGATATAATGACGTCACATTATTTGATTATAGTTTTAGCCATAGTAATAGATATAAATTTATATTAGTGTTTATATACTAGGCAGGATTTCATACCCTCGGCTTTTATAAATATTATGTATGTATTTAATTGTATTTTAGACTTAAACTTTTGAAAAGTAAACTGAGCTTAAAATATACTACTATCGTTGCCTTTTGACTTTCTTCTATTAGACACATTTCTGTTTGTGATATATTTCTAATTTAATAAGCTTATCGCTTTCGAGGGTAGTTTTCCACCTATTTTCATGAACAATAGCAACTAAATAAAACAGCTCAATCATTTGACAATAAGCTGAGTATTTTGCAAGACTGTCTTTGTTTCTATATGTGGTGTAATAAGACTCAACGTCCAAGAATTATGGGAAATGTCAAAATCCTAAGGTACAGGATGCAAAGCAATGCCTTCTGTGACTGAAATAAATGTAGTTTACCAAAATGCAATCATCTCAGTCCACACGCACTGGATCATAGAGTGCACAAGAAAAACTTTTGGTGGTGAGAGTTTGAAGTAAAAGAAACAACGTTGCGTTCGCTTGTAATTGGAGACAAGGAAGTAATCGTGACACAAGTCATCTTGTCACGTATTGGACAATTAAGCGGAGCGCCAATCGTTTCATCCCTCTCTTTGCTTTTCATTCCTCCTCTGAAGTTTTTGACACAATTTGGGGTGCTAAAAGACTCTAAGTCTCCTAACTGAATTCAAAAATTCTTGGATAACAGATGGCTAATCATCCAACCTAATACATGGATTGCAGTCTCTACGACATTTATTTTGTTTTAACAGGAAATATAATGTACGGAATTTTTGTGTAGATTGTTAAGTGCCAAACGTAAACCTTGTTTTAAGAAATATCTAAATGTAATGAGGTGTTTTTATAATAAAGGATGCAAGTGCAAGTTTATAAGCCGAAATACATAGGTAATGGGCGCTCATTTGGTGAGTGTCAACAGCATGATCCGTTTGACAAATTTAATAACAATGACAGCGCGCAATTTAACAAGGGTCTACCCAATTTCTAAGAGGTTCTTCCTAATAGCCACAACTAGATAATTTAAAGTATATCCTTAAATTAAGTATATTTTTATAAAAGTATGTGAATGTTTGTTGTTTTTAGGGATGCATCGATACGCTTTTTTGCCGATACTCATATCAGAAATATCGCCGATACCGATAACAACGCTTTATGAATCAAAAATAAATTACGGTAAAATATATCAAGTTTGGTTTAAAGTTTTTAATTTTTATTATTAAATGTAAACACTCACAATCTTTGAATAAGATTAAAGTTTTGTTTTTCAAATTCAGAATTAGGTGTAAATAATTAAATGAAAATAAATAACTGTTAATAATCAAAATTAACATTGATAAGATTTTTGTAATTCTGTATTTTATTTAATCTGGTATCGAAAAAATACTACGCGCGATAGCAGTTAAAAGCCAACTGAAGTGTGTAGCGAAAAAGAAAAAGCGAGGGCAAAGTGGGTGAGAGGTAAACAGGATGCGCGTTTATATTTTTTTTAAAGCGCGAAATTCCAAAAGTATCGTTGTAGGGGAACTTAAAATATCGCCGATACCGATATATCGCCAAGAATAAAGTATCACCGATATATAAGTATCGAATGCATCCCTAGTTGTTTTTTTAAGATTTTATATCAATCAAAATTTAGTTAATAATTTTATGCAATTTAATTTAATTCGTTATTTCTGTGTTATCCATATCTATATTCTTAAATCAAGTTTTAAATTTCTTTGTAAGTGATGCCAAATGAACATTTTAATTAAGATAGTAGGTTTACAAATGTTTAAAATGAATGTCTATTTTATGTACTGAATTAAATAAAAGTGAATATTATTTTATTCGTTTTATTTTAAAACTACTCAGTAGCATAGATCTGGCGGTGTATCGCCACTGATGATAATGTAGCAGATCTTTTTCTCCAAGGATCAACCTCATATTATTGGAAATTTTAGAGTATTTAGAGACGTATCTGTATTTATTATGGTAATATAATAAATATAGTCATTGGCTTCTTCCTGTTATTCACATGCCATTAGTATAGCAAAATAAAACAAGTTCATTAACATTTAGATAATTTATTCAAGACCTTAAAATATTTATCTACAGTTCGATGACTTCCAATAGTTATATAAACTTATACTAGAGCGAATCACGGTGGGAATATTTTTACAATAGATTTTATGTAATGTTTACATAACTGTAGCTTATTAGTACATAAGCTATATTGCAAAGTAAATGCGCACGCATACGTCGTTGCAAAATAATCTAACTATATAAACAAAAGTTTGTCTAAAATCCAAATTTCGTGATTGTATACCTGCGTCCATCTTGTATCTAATGGAGATTTAGGGATGTAACTTATATTTACAAAACGTTATTTTGGCAATCTAAAAGCAACACAGAAAATATTCATTTGGACACCGCGGGACAGTAATTTGCAGTTTTGGGCAATTCCAAATTTTCTCGCATCGACAATGACTTTTAAACTTTCTTTTTCCCGTCCTTTCCACCAAATTCGTTGTCGCAATTCCGTCAAACACACTGGCTTTGTTAAAATAGCTTAATTTGGATACGAATTTGGGTTTTGGCTTGATAAAAGATGGTTTTCGTGGAATTATTTTTACTGTTGTTGTTATGGGTACAACTGTGGATGTTTGTTGTGGCGAAGGTTCAATAAAATCTGTAGTTGTTTCTAATTGGTCAAATTCTGTTGTAACATCAACAGTTTCCCTCAGGTTGACTCGTGTTACATCTCGGATAGCGGGATTTTCAAGCGGAGGAATGTCTTTCCCCTCAATTAATGTAATATTCGTTTCTGTATGATTTGTAGTATTAGGTAATGGCGGAACAAACGCTTCACTTGCGCTGCCTGGGAAGTCTTGCGGCGCTGCAAAGGCAGCGCTGATTGACAGGAACACTGGAATTAAAGACCTGAAAATTTTGTTAATTGTGTTTATAATAAACTAGGTGACTTTTATTTTCTTTTCACTACATATCTAAAGCTTATCAGTGTTTTTACTACTTCATAACAATATGAAAAACGTATCTGAGGAATTTCTTTATTTTTTTTCAAATTAAAGAAAGGATTTTAAGAAAGGCTAGTATTTCCTGAAGGAAATGTAAAATTTCAAGCGATCAAGCGTAAACGTCGTGTCTTTTCGATATAAATTACACGTCCTAAGTAACGTTGGCATTGAACACGCAATTTAGCGTTTTGAATACAGTTTTCAGAGTTATAAGCAACAAACAAATTAATAAGTGGCTCTTATGAGTCTTAATGGTAAAAATTAATTATATATAAAAAATATTAATGTTCTTAATGCGAGTTGCAATTATAAATTTATCATAATTATTAATTAATTTCTTATTTAAATTGTTGCCAGAATTACTTTAGTGTAAGACATTGCATACATTAATAATGTCTAGTAGCTATTTGTTGCTAATAATTAAATCTATTTTGAAGATCTCTCCCCAATTATAGAAATTCCTTGCATACCAAAATATCGTCATAAGTTAAAAGTTTTCTATTTGCTGACATAAGTTTTAATTTAGTTATATTTATATTAGACTGACGCCAAAGATCTACAATTTCTTCAACGTACTGAAATTTCTTCTAGGTTCCTTCCTAATATTGTTTGTTATATTATAACAAAATTGAAAAAAATATGTAAATGTATATAAAAATTTCGTTATTTCCCGCGCATTAATGGTATTGTTATTAGTGGAAGACGGTAATAATTTTATATCCGTTGTATTTTAGAACCTTGACATTGATTGTTGCCATTACAAAAAATACATAATTAAATTATTTTACGCGTCTACCGGTGTAAGCTAATCACAAGTTTGGGAAAAAATTCTCATTGTTTTGCTAACAATGACAAGCGCGGGAAACTAATTTTATAGTAATTATATGCAAATAATTATTATTATGCATTTTAGGCCCGTTGCATCTTAATTCTATTAACACAACCACAAATATTTTAAAATGTATTGGTTTTCTAAAATAAGTAAAGAAAGTAAATGATAAGTACACCCTTTTGACCTATTTTTTTTATAGAACAGGGATCAAACGGGCAGGAGGCTCACCTGATGTTAACTACCGCCATCATTGTTCTATATAAAACAATATTCTATAATAGCAACATTTACGAGTTCGTGCAGTTTTTATTACTCAAAAGATTGCTTATTGTGGTTGAAAGAAGATTGTTAATCAAGCGATTCTATTAATAATATATCCGATAATTTTATAGATAGTCGTTGAGATTTTTAAAAATATTTCTTAAATTTACGAATATGAATATCATACATTTTCACATAGGTTAAAGCACTACCACTGAACCTGGGACCTTGATATATGAACTTGTTCACTAACCGATAACACATAGCGACGTGGTATCCGCACTTCAGCACAACACTCATTAAATACAATATACCGGTATTGCTTTTATAAACCTGCATATGGAATAAACGTATGAGGTATGATTGGTTCGTGAGATTAAAAATCTATTTTATATTTTGTTTCAATTTCTTAATTTAAAAACAATAACCTTTTTAATATAGTGTTTTGTTTATCATGAATAAAGTTTTGAGAAAACTGTTATACTATCTATACAATTGAAAATATATTTCTCCTTAAAAATTATTTCACATACCTTATGTTGCGGTATGGTATACGACGATCAAACAAGAAAAAGAAATAAACGCCGGTTGTCAGCAATGGCTGTGTTCTATGTCCAAATATACAGGCGTTGCTTTTTCTAAAAATCTACAAAAGCATTACTTATACTCGCGATTGTAATACTCACTTATTTACTTCAGATTCCATCGATATGTAGTTTTAGTTACAGTTAGTACAATTTGGACAATGAATCTAGTCGTTTTACTGCGTCTTGCCAGCGTTTCTGTAATTTTCTTTATTACGTCTAATGTAATGAGATTAACCCAAAATGGTACAAATTAAAATTTTGGCCGGAAGGCCTCCGTAGACAAATCACCTTTAAACTTATCTACCTATACAGTAATGTGCATGAACATTGCAAATCTTCAGTTACACACAATATTTATTTATTCCTTCGTTGCAAGAAATACAATTAAATAAAATGAAGGACTTTTTTTATCGCTTTCAAACGATCTCTTCCAGGCAACCAGTGTCTGTATATAACACATACAATTACTTAGACGTAAATAATAGAACAAAACAAAGCAATTAAAACATATGTAGACAATGAAAAAGGATAAAAAACTTATTTATAATATTATTTCGTGAATTTTCAAGCTTTATTGTCACAAAAAGTGTTGTTGATGCTACTTTGTATACTCGTATGCTGTTAATAAACATTTTTTGAATACAAAATACTCCACATAGGAGCCTATCAGGCAGATGTGGCCGAGAAACTAGACTAGGGGAGTGTTAAAATCTCACCTATCCTTAAAAGGGTCTTTATTTGCTCTAGTCTTTGGGTGACAAATTTGATAATTAGAAATATGTTTATTTTGATAATAGGTTATAAAGCAGGTTTGCTTTTAGGATTTTGAGATTTGCTGAGAGACTCGGTGTGTGCTATTCGGATTTGGCGGGGTTAGGCATCGGCTCAGCTATTATAAGAATAGATCGTACCAACTCTTAAAAGGCAGACAGCACACTTGCGAGTATGTGAGTGTTATAAATGAAATAATCACCCATAAGCGAGTTGAAGACATCCGTCAGCTTTTAGTTGGTAAAATAATTGAATTTGAGTCCCACATAATCCCTGCATGAGCAATACCGTAGAGATATGCGTAACAGCATTTCATCAATAAAAGGCTTGTTTTGACAGTCAGAAACCAGTAAAATCATCTGTCAGCCAGTTCAATATTTTAGGAACCTAAAAAGTTTTCAAAAAGCAGTATTCACAAAAGATCTCTCTCAGTTACTCTCATCATATTTTAGAAATCGCCAGTGCAAAAGGAACTTAGTATGTATAGGTACCCTAGCTTAGCCATGAAGTTCATGTAAGATGATACGTCACTGTCCAGATCCTCAGGTTACATTAGGAACTCACCAATGTCGGTAACACCTCGGAACTAGGTCTCAAGTTACCTAGTTCAAGTTTGTAAACAATGTCTAACAAACTTGAACTAAAATCTCTACTCCTTCCATTCAATGCCAGAACTCCTTTGAATGAACTTAAAAATTTATTAGGCTCACTTGAGGGCAATGTAATACAGTGTAAAGGCATCCTTGGGTGGCGGCTGAGGCAGCCTTATCCGTTGCAAGGCTACGGGCGGCAGGTTTACAAGGTCCATTGTCCTTCGTGAAAAGTATGTCTGGTTGTTTGGTTTAAGATATTTGTCATGTTACTACATAACTAGT
Organism: Pieris rapae; assembly: GCF_905147795.1. Lineage (NCBI taxonomy): Eukaryota > Metazoa > Arthropoda > Insecta > Lepidoptera > Pieridae > Pieris > Pieris rapae. The sequence goes on along the minus strand of NC_059511.1, from coordinate 3,563,452 downwards.
TTTTCTAATTGAATGAATTAGTTAAGTTACTTTTTTTCATTTATCGTTATGTTAAAACGTTGAGCCGTTTAATTTTGTAAGAAAATATGTAGAAAAAAATCGATATTTAAATTTGCTTGGGTTGCTGCGTGAGGCCCCTGCAAGAGCGAGGCCCCGGACTATTGCCCTGTTCGCCACCCCCTTAGGCAGCCTCTGGGTGGCAGTATCACATAACATCAAGGGAACCTCCTGCCTGCCGTATGCCCCCTATTATATATAAACAAAAGCATTTCTGAATTACCCGTCATACATTTATGGGCTAATCTCTCCGACTCCATACTCATCTTTATAAACGTCACCAAATTTCATCTTTATAAACGCCTCTTTGCCATATCCTATCCATCTTCAATCCCGTCGTTTTAGTTCATGTATTGGCTAATTCGTTTTCGTTGATTCATTAATGAATTCGCATTAGCTTTTAGTTTTTATTATTTTTTAACTACAACTTTTTTCTTGCCTGAAGAAATCTCTTGTTAGGAATAAGCGGCCCGGTGCTTTCGTAACAATTAGTGTTACCTGATTGTTTGTGTAGGTGCTATAATTAGAACGAAGTGTCAATAAATTAAATATAAATCCTAAAAACAAAAAATCTCTGATGTAATTTAAATCGTTTAAAAGCCTTATGATCTTTAATCTAAATAATAAATGCACTATCAGCTACAATTAATAAAAATATTAAACCGTACTAAGTTTTAAATATTGGGTTAAGGCTTTGTGAATGAAAAGAAAAAACTTTTATGACCATTACGACCAAATTTCAAAATAAACAAATGTGAAGTGTTTAAAATACTTTACAGTGTACTATCGTGATTATCTTGTAAATTTTATGTCATAAATATTATGGACATATTAAGAATGTATACGACAAAGAATCGCCATAACTAGAATAGGATGTCATTAGGTTCCAACAATTATTATAATAATTGTAATCGTTATTATAATTCTTCAAATTTCTCTCTCACTCACAAAGGATAATAAAATGTTTATGGGAATCAGGTGATAAATGACTAAACGTTAAAAAATAGGTATCATGCATTAATGCAATAAAATGATTAAAAGAAATAAGTAGAGCAATATTTTTACTTCCATAAAACGGCTTATGCGTGTATTTTCCTGTTAAGTAGGTTCGTTCATTCTTACATTTAATATAACCAAAAAGCGAGAAGATCTCTTCATGCACACGCCCTGTGTTACGTAAACTGGAGGAAAAAAAATGGATTTACGTATACCTATTTTAGGGTTTAAAACCAATGAAAATAAAAAAAGTTGTGAAAAAGTCTACGCATAGATATAAATAATTGTATACTGGCGCTGACAAATATTCCAAAGCACTTACTTAATATTAGTATTTTAAAGTATGTAGATACAGCAAACATGTCTGAACGCTTTTTAATTTTGCATTGATTATCTTTACTTAAGTCATTACGCCAAAGCAAATAAACGCTTAAAATAATCTACGCAATGGATGAAAATAGAATTATTTTACCTCTGTGGATTGATTTTTAATAGAAATAACCTGTTAGCTTGGGTACCGTCCAATAACAACGGTATGGGCTTCAATAACGGATAATAGATACTGCGTCCTTGTAGAATAATAATTAATTATATAAATATATATATCTAGGAAAGCATCACTGACGTACACCTTTAGGGTAGTTACTATTCTGTTGGTTACAAGCCTTCTTTGCACATCATCTGCACCAGGTAGAAATAGACATGGTTGTTTAGGACCCGATTCGGTTTAAGGCGGATAAGCAATATCCGCTAAAACAACCTCTGTATTAGCAATATAACAATGGCGCATTCGTGCCGATTTCGTATTTTTTTTAAATGTGTGCCCTGAAGTGAAAAATATAAAGAATAAATTATTGTAGTAGTATAATTTCATTTATACATTCACGTTTTTTTCTCAAAGGGTCAGGTATAGACCACGGATCGTCACTTCGCTCTCCAAACCCTCTGTCGTTTCATTCGCTACTTCTGTACTTTTGACTGTACCTTCAGGATTTGGTTCGGCAAAGCCTAGACAACCCGACCCCCACACTTGCCTTGTACTAATACTCATACTTGAAAGCCGCTATTCATTCTTCCGTTCTACATGGCTAAACCACCTAAGTATTCTTTTTCGTATTCTTCTTCTTCTATCTTGAAATTTTACCATTTACTCATTAAATATGTATCCCTACCTATATTTGGTTGATGTTATATGAAGTTAGATAAATCAATGTTTTTATTTTAATATGCTTTTGTATAGACCCAATAACTTCTAAGCATGTTACCTTCTTTATATTTTTAATGCAAGTACTTGATTGTCGGCTTATCTTGTGACAGCCGTTATTTTTTTCCCGTGAATCGAACCGCAACGAATAAACTAACCGCGTGACTGACTGACACACCTTTACATTAAAATACATCCTTACAACGTTACCCACCTGACTTAAGTATTTATATCCGCAGAATTATGTTTTTATCATTAATACTCCTACAAAAACTTAATAAAATTACGAAATCGTACCTTGAGCTACATTTTATTGCTTAAGTATTATTTACATCCCGATGTTTACCATTCATATCCGTATACGTATCCTGATGAATAAAAACCTTTGAAGATGCCTTCCATCATAGCTAAAATGACCTAATGTATCTAGCCAATAATTGAAATGCCCACATCGTCGTTTTAGCCTGTCGATTACAACTGTATAGGGTTCTTTAGGTAGGATCAAATCTGTCTCCATAAATCTTTGCCCCATAGGGAATTTGCTCTGCGAACAAATCTTCGGATTCCTTTTCTGGTACCGATAGAGATGTGCCCACACTCGTTGAGTCAGCGTGTACACCAGGTAGAACTAACCCCATCTGATCGGTTATGCGACATATTTATGGACTGCAGAGGAGTAATTACTGCACTGGACTAGACTCTCAAGACTAAGCCCTAGTGGAGTCGTATCAGGTGAAGTATAGGGCAATACCACAGTGTTCGAAGGCCTAATTGACGGTAGCGTACTACACAAAACACCTGATTAAGAAATAATTAATTAAAAGGATTTACAATATTCTTAACAAATATAAATATTATTATATAATATTAATAGAAAATGTAAACAATTTCAAAATGATGGTCCCTGTGGCAGTGTACCTTTAATGCTGGCAGCATTTGCTGGCTGTATTGCGATACTTATCCGTTACGCAGGGAAGCAACAGCTGTGGGGTCACTGGTACTATCTACCAGGTGCCAACCTACATTAAACAATCCCTCTCCCTCTACTCCAAAGGGATCAAAATCAAAGTTGGAAGAAAAACTCTTATAGTTAAGTTGTTTATTATTTTCCACCTGCTCTGCGCCGCGCCATCTTTTGTGCTAGTCCAAGAGAAGTGAGACGAGCCAAACATATGTCCACACAAGTAGCATCCCATACCAAAGTCCGTCCCGTCCCACTTACCTTCCATAGAATTAATAACCTAACTTTTACGGTAATCGAAACTGATAATTGAATCCAAGAAATTTAAGGAATACGTCATCTTTTAATTTGAGTATTTCTTTTACTTCCTAATGTTATAAGTAGTTTTCAACAGTAACGTAATATAAACGAGTCGTGTTTAGTTGTGTGTAAAAGTAAAAACAAAATGTATGAGGATGGTCATGTTCGTGAGTGCATGTGTCTTCAAATGGGCTTAGGTCCAGTTCACGATTACGTTCTAATTTTAGCCTAAGCGAACGTGTTTGAAAAATAGAGAAAATTGACTATTGCTCAATAGCAAATTCAACAGCGTAATAAGGTTTTAGTTGAAAAAAAAATACTACCTAGTACGATGAAGCCCATTGGAAAAGGAGGAGAATATTATAAATTTAAAATAATTTACGGGCGATCTTAGGTCGGGAAGGGTTTATATAGATTTTCGGCAAAACTAAAAGTCTTATGGAAAATAGTCAAATGGCAAAGTTGTTATAATAAAAAGATCTAAAACTTTTGATTAAGACTTTTTTCACATTCCTCAAAGAGTATGTGAAAACATCAAAAAACCAAGTTTTTTATCTTTTACAAGAAAAAAATATGGCGGGTAGTCCTATCAATTACAAATAGAATCTATTAGAAAAAGAACCTCGCGAATTTTGTTTCGCCTTAATTAGATTTTTTTATTTAGCCTACCTTAAGTAGCTACATACTAATATATGGAAAATATTGCTATGATATAGATACTATTCGCTTTTACGAAATAAATACCTGAGTACCTACTAATCTTAATTTGTAGCCTATAGAAACTTTTTCATAAAAAGATCACAGGATCATCCTTTGATCTGTGGTAGATCTAAACGATAATTAATCAGTTTTATTCGCCACTTGGAACGGTAAAGAGATATTGCGATTTCTGTGTCTTCATCTCAGTCTTCGTCAACCAAGTGTTCGTACTGTTTACTTAAATTATAAAATTTAAAAAGACGATAAATAACAAGGGTGAAATTACACTAAATTATTTAAAATCACAGTTTGTAGTCCTTAAATAAAAATATATATAATTAAATTGCAAAATAGATATGTCGTATATCTAGCAGTTAAAATGAGTTAAGAAAATCGAAAAAACAACGAATGCCGCATTCTATTTTAAACATTGCATTAAGTCCCCGTTGACCCTGAAGGAGGATATGAGGGCCGAGGAGGCGTCCTTGCCCAGTTGATCTGTTAAATTAATACGTCGTGTGAGGAAATATGTGGCTAGCAGTGACTACTAGGAGCTAGTAGGGATCCGCTTGCAAGACTGCTGCGATAAACTAAGTTGTATCTTGATACAAGCGTACAAGAATTACCTATATTATTCTTCACGAATCCACGGATTAAAGGGCGACTTCGTTAGAACTTGGAGAATGGAGTTGCTGTTATCAAAATTACAAACAATCTGTTATCCTATGTCCGAGTGTGTTTACACTAAAAAGTTGAATGTAAAACAAATGTAACTAAGAATAAAATTTTATTATAAAAGATCCTTTCCCTTAAAACCAAGTCTGACTTGACCGCGGCCGTGAGAGGTCAATGTGAAAGATGCAACGACTACAGCTTTTGTTTTATGCACATATTTTAATTAAGTAATAAATTATTTGGCCTTCGCGAGGCGTACATACATCTTGTACAAATTTTTGATGTTTGTTAACGGTGAGTTTTAATCTTCCAACAAAGAAAAGCATTTTTGTATCGCTTGGTTTTATTAAGTTTGATTTACTTCTGATCATTTAAAATTTCAATATTACATACCGTATGTAGTGAAAACTTAATTCGTTAAAAAAGGAAATTAAATTAAAAAAGCCCAATTGTGTGGACGCTACGACTGTGTTGTGCGTAACTTAACAGCGTTTCCAAATCACTGTTATAATATTATCTATAAGCTCGTGTATTTGTTTTGTGGTTAGAGTTACTTGAACCTTCTTCAATCTTCTTGTCTTCTTTCGACGAACAACTCTGTAATTTGTTGCCCTTCGCTAGGCAGCTGGCGATACACAAGCAAACTGCCATACGATGAGCCGCAATTAACACGAGTTTTATCTTCTTTAACCTTACTATTCTACGTCACGTCAAACAGTTTATGCATTAATATAAAAGTAATATATTGGTACCGGTTTCCAACAATATGAAAGCGATAACAGTGCAGATTACACACATCCTCTATACTACTGTTTCGACGTTAAATTTAAAATTACTAGATTTTTTAAAACACGTTACAGCACGGCCTATACAATATCGTTTTCTTAATTAGTCTGTTGGAATGTTTCACCTTTATGTTGCCCTGGAAGTGCTAACGGTATTTTGATAAAAACAAGAGGACACTAACTATTTAAATTTCACAGATAGACTATGTTAGTGTCAATGAGAACGATACGACGACAATTTAGGGATTATGATACTTAGGATAATAGCCAGCACAGAATGTGGGTGTGGTATATCCGAGATAGAATAAAACAGACATTCTCATATGACAGAGAGTCACTTCAAAAAAGAACTATGTAACTTCTTAACATTTAAATATAAACACAATGTAATTATTCTATAACCTTATATTATAAATTACGTTATTCACAAGTTAATCGAATACGTTTGTTTCCGTTGACAGCGAGTAAAGCAAAAATTACGAAATTATTATGTCGGTAAACTTACTCAATACTCTCGTTGTGAGCCTAATCCATCACGTAGCACCAAACAATTGCAAGTGTTGATAGCACCGCACTGGCTCCATATAAATAATTATTCGATATCTATAAGGAAACCCTGTGTTTGTCGCTAGTACCCAATTAGTGACCGCAGCTGGCCACGGAATATTTGACCACATTTACCATGGAACTAGGGATGCCTAAACGCATCGATAGAAATGCCGATCTAAAGAGTATTTATTGCACTGTTAATTGTTACATTAAATTATGATAATTAAATGATTGCCCTAATTAATATACGTTATCACAGTTATTACAATCTTTAATAAAGCGTCTACCTAATAATAACAACGGTAATATATTTTAACTAAAGAGTACCTATATAATATAAGCAATAAATAAATAATATGTTAACACATAAATAGTTATAGTCGTTAACATTGTAAATTTTCAGTTTCAATTTAAAAGTTACACTTGTAATTTATTCAATAATAAAATGAAGGATGCCCTACGACCTATTGGAATACAACAAGGCAGTTCCCTGAATCAGTTTGAATCATAAATAATTCTTCAAAAACTGCGTCAATATAGGAGTCGTTATAGTGTATGACGTCGCGATATTTCCCATTTTGCAAGAACTTAAATGAACCATATTTTATAAGCAGCATAATTCCTTCCAATAGATAGAAAAAATTATGGACATGGTTTCTGATACGCAGTTTCCATATAAATATGGTTGTCAAAAATAGAGATAAAATTAAAAAGGACAAAAAAAATATGTTAAACAATGTTATGGTCTTTCCTCGCATCCCTAGTACGTAAAATAACTTATCAAGAGGAAACACAGCCGGAAAGCTCTGATATCAAAAACATTTACACATTCATAAATAGATTGAACGAAGTCCTTTACACGTACAAGCCATCGCATCGAAATTAACAGATCTTTATAGTTGATTTGTTTTCTTCTGTTCTGACTTTATATTTCAGCGAAAACTTTTTATAAAACGTATAACCATTATCGTTCCAACCGAAAGATTTTCTATATTAGTAGATAATACTACGTTACATCAGGTAAAGTTAGTATTTTCTTAACATTTATTAATGTTAACAATAATATAAAACACACAGTAAATTTTGGGAATATTACTACATTTTCCTCATGGTTAATTAAAATGCGACGTTTATGAGGAAAACAACTTAATTACTGGTTTCCATGCCCATGTTACACTATTTTAGAACATAAAGGAACAATTTCAATTTTATTTATATTAACAGTTTAGTCCTTAATAGTCTTGAAGTTTTAAAAGGGATAAAAATTAAATATGGCTCGTGGCGGCTTTATAGAATGTACTTATTTGTTTTTTGCGCATTTCGTTCGTCACAAGTTCAAAACCCCAAAAACTTCATAGTTCTCTCAAATACATTGCATTTTTTTTTAAATGGAATCTCGCTGTTGGCCTTAAGGGCTTAAGCTCAGCACGGGCTGTTTTGGAGAGTTTAGCTAAGCCTGAAGAATGCATTGCAATGCTATATGTATGTATCATAAAAGCCCAGGACATAGCTCATAACCGGATGAGCTAATTTAATTAGCTTTATCTGTTTAAGTTATCTATCTTTGTCTAGACCTTGTTTGAACTGTGCAATCATATTAAAAAAAGAAATAACAATTTATTTCTTTTTTTAATATTTACCTTTCGGAATGTATGATTTTTTTATGTAAGTGGTAATTTTTATGGCGCTATTGTACGTTAAAATTCTGTATTTATTTTATCTAATTTTTAAGCTATTTTATCGTGGGCTTCGAGAGCGGCGACCGAATCAAGAAATTCTGTAACGAAAATAAAAACCTAACACACGGTCTGGCGCCGTGCGATGTAGATGCCGCGGCCGGTGCAGCCGGTACGCGTTACAGTGAGACAGACTGTGTTGGCGTGTTAGTCTGGTAGAGTGGTGGAGAGTTGAATTAATTACTAAGAAAAAAAACTGCCTAAATAAATAATTATAATTGCATAAATTGATAAAAAAACTACCGCGGCAGTCCCCGAGGGATCCAGTTCAATTATATAGGCATAATAAGTACATTGAAATTCAGTACCTATCGAATATTGGTTTTGGTTCTTTCAGAGTGTGTTAAATCGTACAGCATCGAATCAATAATTTTCATACTCACCATGGTGATTGACATGTCAAGGTTTCAAACACGATCGATCTAGACTTTTTACAAGTCTAGATCACATCACATTACATCCGAAACACTTGTTAAGTCGGTTTGCTGTTTATACTTAAATCTTAACAGCATTTTCACATATATATGTACCTTTAAACTTTTGTAAGTGTTACAGTTTGTTTACAACTGAAAGCAGCTGTCACTAAATTTCAGTGCTAGGTCAAGGTCGATTGCGCAAGTGTTGAAGTGCAGTAGGTCAATGTTGCTAGCAATAGGAACGCCTTATTAAATTATTATAGCAATTTCTCAGAGCGGCGTTTTATTAACTTGCAAGAAAATTAATATTGAATGCACGGTTACGAGTAGAATGTAATTATTGTAGAGCGTTGTAATTCAAAAATTACAACGCTTTTGTCCAGGATATAAAATCGGTTTAGTAAGATTCTTTAGGTAAATTGATTTTCTTCGTATGTACAACTTGTAAATCAACTGAAGATTTTTTTTGATAGGATTATGAAATAATACAGTTTCTCTGTTAATGTTTTATTTATTATGACGTAATAAACACTTTATAAACGTAATTCTATAAAATATAACTAAAGTAACATATACATAAAATACATAAAAATGATAGACAAAAAGGTCTTTATACATGAGCGCACGGCCTATTAAATTTTTAGGCCCTATCAACCACCAAAAAGAAAATTACTTAAAGCTTAACAAGGTTAAATTACCCTGCTGATCGCCACATTCGGTCCCTCATTATGTTGCCATTTATTTAATCAAAAATCCTTTGCACATAAAGCTTTAGCATAGAAAAAATGGCATGATTATGACGTTAACGACCATAGATAACTATTGCTCCCGTCATCTGTCGGATTTCCCCGCGTTGTGCAAATGGTTCGGCGCGTCGGCAAAGGCAAATTTTAACCTGTATGCTTCAGCTACGAGCATGCTTATATTTGAATCAGTCCAATTTTGAGTGGGAACATTTTGTAGTAAAATCATAAGCCCCTGAAAATCGCGTTCTTGCATCAGTCTTTCTCTCCAATGCAGTAGAAATGCTGCACAGACGTAAAGCTGAAATATAGCGAAGCCATCGGACTCTGCAAGATAGGTATCCCAAAGTCGAATAGTGCAGGGAAGAGGGATCTCTCTTGTAAGAAGGTTGTTCATCCACCGGAATGAAAATTGGAGATAATCTACACCGTGGGTTTGTAAGTGCTCATGAAGTGGTAAATCTATACGTCTAATTAGTTCCTTTAATTGATTAACCTGAAATTATGAGTTATTATCAAATTGATAGTCTTTCATGTGGTGTTAAAAACATAATTATTAATTATAATGACACTTTTTCTAAGACCTTTGGGCATCCCTTATTGATAAGTTAAACAGAGATTATACTTTAATTGCTCAAACAATATTTGAGTTATTCTTACAGTGGAATTTATATACTGATGATATAAATTAAAATAATCAGTCATATAGATAATTTTTTATAATATTATGGATTATCAAATCAGAAGTGCTTGTCACATAATCTTATTTATTAAGTTCAACTATACACTTCTTTTTGATAACTCAAACTGATTTATTTGACTTGTGACACATAATTGATACCAGTGATTCATATAAATGTTCATAAGAAAGAAATGAAATTTTTATTTTTATAATGTGTGACTATCTATTTTGATGTACCTATGTTTGTCCACAAAAATTAAACAGTGAATAATTGAAAAAAATAGCAACCTTTTTTTTCTCCTAAGGTTGCAATTATAAAATAATTAACGCTTACATACTATGTGTATGTCAAAGCCTACTAGCTTAATTAGCTTTTTAATTAATAGCCTAGCCTTTTATTAAACAGCTCTGTTTAACTGAGGCCTGTAAAAAAGTTTGTCAGTTGATCAAACAGCTATACATAGCTAGAATCAATAACATTTCATTACTTGCTTAGCCTGTTGACTGTTATTTTAATTTAATTACACTTTCTGGCACTCTCAAACTCGCAACCAAACTCTTCAAACTGTCAATATGGTGTCGGCAAGCCACAACTTTTATGGTGTTTTCCAAAGTTTCATAAAAAACAACAAGAATGATGGAAGAGTGTAGTGACAATAATAGTGTGAAATTGACTCAAGCAATTTAATATTAAAGTAATGTAATAATGACTCTTTCATATGAATCGCCTAACCATTCGCCGGCCAGTTTTAGTAGATTACGGCTGAATATCTTTAAAGCCGCTAGTTAAAGGCTGTTTAGTTATAAGGATAGACTGTTACTTGAATGGCTAATTAAGCTAATAGGCTGCCACATGTAAAAATTATTTATTGTTCTAGTTTATTAATTTAGTTACCGGATAAAGGCTTATTCTTACCTTATACTGTATACCAAGCTGTGCAAAAATATAATTATCTTGTATGCTATCAAGGAATTTAGACAGGCACCAAAAAGAGTCAGCTTCAATTATGTCTCTTTGCACCTCACTCAATGAGTCTAAAGGAAGGTTATCCAACTCTTTATTAGGAGCTGCTTCTTGAAGAAATACCATAAAGAATGGTGTCACCAGATCATTGATACCTTGGACATAACCAGAAGCAGGGTGTCTAATTGCCCAAATGTAGAGGATGCGTTCAAACATCACCTGAAAAATTATAAAAAGTCTTAAATTATAAATCTCTGTATGTGTTGACAGTACTTTTTAGTACAATTGTAAAACTTAATATTCAAATTGTGCAGTGATTTCAATATAAAATATAACAAACATAACATAGTATATAAGGACAAAAACTGTAAAGTATTTTAATAGTTACACATCGGGATTTTACCTGTACAGTGCTCTGTTGGAACAAAGCTACCAATGGGCTCATTCTAGGAATATCAATATGTATTTGTCTATATGTCTCCTCTTCCCTCTCGGCATCATAATACTGCCTTACTAGATGTTTGTAATCTGCTCTCTTACTATCCAATGTCTCTGCTCTACGTTCAGTGTTTGCAGGAAGATAGCCCGCTAAAAGCCTCCAAGTTACAGCTCTGGCCTAAAAATTTTAGCATTTTCTTTGTATTTACACTTTAATGATGCTAAAAGTTTAATAATCTTTCTTATTTACTATATACCCATAGTGATAGAAGATTTGTTTTTATTTTGAATTTCTTGAATGTATAAATAGAATAGGCAGTTTTTGATATTATTATAAAATTTATAGTAAAGAAATTTAGTTGTCAAGAAGCTTTGGTAATTCAGAGACAAAAACCCAATGTTTAATTTAAAAGTACTGTCTATAAAAATCTTATTTGAAGTTTGAACATAAAGCAGAAACAAGCTTTCACTAAATTCATAAAGTTTTCCGTCGTCCTTCCTAAGGCTAGAAACATGTTTTTGGGATAATTTTATTAAAGAAATAACAACAGCATAAGAAAAATGTTTACACTATATATAATTTCAATCTTATACTGGTGTTTATGTTGCATGTTCATTTCACCTTCAATTAACCTTTAACTTTTGTTAAATGCATAAAGTAGAATATATAAAATGGTAATAAGGAGTTGGTAAACATTTATTTGGAAGACAAATACAATATCTCTTATATAGTCTACTAAGAAAACAAATTTGGTATGTGCTTTCTGAGTACATTTTTAAACAAAGAAGAATAAAATGACTCACTATTATTTATTATAGACACCACACCTGCCATATATAACTGACCTCATTAAATTAACTAACCTTCACTGGTATTCCTGACCAGCTCAGATGTTTTAACTCATTCAGATCAAGAACAGAGCTTTCCAGTACTTGTTGGAATCTTTCTAATTTAGATTCGCTGCTTTCTTCACGAGAAATTAAAGCCGACGGTCGGACAGGGCGCGGGCGTCCTGGATAATGTCTAATGGGTCCCGATACGCTAGAACCACCTCCAATCTTTTTAACTTCATTTTTTTTTACTGCAACCGCCTCTTCTTGTGGCTTCACAGTTTCTGTTTCGATCTTGACGTCACATCTGTTTACGATCTTAGTACTATTACGATGTGAATTTATGACATTTAAAGCTACAGACTGTGATATGGCTTTCGATATTTTAGTCTCCGCAATCCCGGAGATGATCTCGTCATCCCCCAAATCCCAGGCATCGTTCACAGACGCCTGAAATTGTTGATAAGATGACCCAGACATAACCTCGTTTTGAGCGATTCTCTGCAAAGGCCTGCCTGGAACCGCTCGTTGTGGAGTCCTCCAAAATGTCTCAGACAATAAGCCGTCCTTGTCATATTCGGTTTGATAACTTTCCATAATAAATTGTACCAAGAGTCATTATAAATAACTTTTCAAGACAACAAAATACACGAAAACTTTTGGGAGTCTAGTTATAAATTGTCAAGTGGTCAGTACTCAGTACTCAGTAATCATTTGGCCTGACTGACAACTGACAATTGAAAGTTAACAGTTAACACTTAACAGGTAATTGTTTTGAGAGTTGACAAGTGGTTATATCAATAAATTACAATGGTACAGTGCAAAGTGAATGTTCTATAAATCACGATCACCATACTTTATTATATAAAGATCTGGTAATGAATTAAACATTGATGAAAATTACATAATTTTTTTATTTTTTATAAATCTTAATTTTTATCTATTAGCCTTAAATTTATGTTATGTTGGGGTAAAATACGTCTAGCACTAGCAACATTTTAGTACACCGCACTAGCGCCGCGTCCATCGGCAATGAGTGGTGGCGCGGACTCTATAACCGAGTATAGCGAGTATTTCTATAATCTCTACTCAGCTACAGTTATATAATATTACTTCATGGAAAATAGAATAAATAAAATCTATGCTATTGAAAGAAAAGCAGCCAACCCATTTTGATTTTCTTGTCAGTCAAAAAAGTTTTTGGTCAGATTCTATAAATATTAATAAACGTCTGCTTGGTATTTTAATTTTGATTATTATATTGTTTGCTTTATAAATTTTGAATAATGAGAACTAACTATTTAATACATAAAATTGACGTTAATAACGCGCAACCGCTTTTCTTGTAATCATATTATTAATACCTACGTGTTTCCAAGAGAAATATTTGATCAATACGAAGCTAGTTACATGATTTTACGGAGTTGAGAAAATATAAAATTATTAAAATTAATATGGCAAGTCCAAATCCTGATATCGATACATCATCAATGTTTATGGATAAAGGTGATGGTAGAAAGTCAAAAAGTCCCATTCGATCAGGCTCACCAAGAAACCGTGTCAAAAAAAAGGAACGCGTTGAGCCTGCAGCTGAAGTAATAACAGTTAAAGACTTCTTTGACTTTATGAAGACAGCGTATCAAGTGTACGAACATCTAGAGGGCTCAGACGATGATGGATCAAAAATTAACTGGGAGGAGTTAACCAAATTGACTGTTCTAAACCATGTTATAGAGCAGCAGGAGCGCGATCTCTTGCAACTCACCGTAAATACCATCCAAAAGCCAATTATTAGTAAAAGTGAAACGGCGATTGAACCCAAGTATAGCATTACCGAAAGAGTGGAAAAGAGATACAGTTGCACCGAAATTGAAGGTAGGGGTGCTACCGATGTATAACGTCCGCCTTTTTCGAATTAATTCTTCATTATTATTATTAAGTGTTGACCACGTGGCTACTTGTGACTTAACCCTAAGGTCGTGCCTTCGAATCACGGTAAATATTTCTTTTTATGTGCGCATTTTGACACTCACACGTTTGCTGAGGAAATCGGCATGCTTTAGACCCAAAAATCGATGCCATGTGCTAGACTCAGAAGGCTGATTATCTTCTTGCAAATAAAAAAAAAAATTACAAACAAGGTCTCCCAAATCCAATGCCAAGTGTTATAGAGCCACTGTTTTTTTATCTACTAATTTCACAAAATAATATGAGGTACTTACTTACTTACTTTTAGATACTTAAAGATCTGTAGGATTTATTCGGTACACCATGAGAACCTTATGTTTTATATCTAGGTAATCGCAGACGTAATCTGACTCCAGAAATAAAAGTAGAAATGTTAGGAGTTTGGACGGAGGCCAATTTAAATTGCAAATTAAATGATGTAAGTATTAATAAGCATTAAAAGGAAAATAGTACTCAAATATTTGTCACAAAATATAGATGCCGTTGATACACATTTTTAGGTGATTAACGAAGGAATTTTGGATTCTATCCTGCCATATTTGGTGGGATATAAAAAACCAGCGAAGACAACGAGTGTGTACGCTCCAATAATGAAGAAAACGGTTTCCAGTACATCCACCGATATTAAAAAACCAGCTAGTTTTGATGGTAATAATATATTTAATAATTCTATAACTACAAAATAATTTAAGTGGGCTTTGTATAGGGCAGTAGCTTCTTGGGAATTAGTTATAACCAAAAATTTATGTATCACTCAGCATTCCAAAATATATTTATTTCTTTTAATTCCGAAAGAAACTCTTATATCAGCGGCGCCTACTCAAAAAGTTCCGAACTCCATATATGATTGTATGCGTATAATAGATATATGAAAGTGATGTGATGGGTTTTGGCGCTATTCAAACACATTTTAATCTTGTTTAATAATCTCCGATAAAAGTAATGTGAATAAAAGATACCTACGTCAGATGCAAAGGTGATGTCCAAAAATAATTTATACTTATAGTAAAGTTTTTAAGGCTTCATAAACGAAAAGGATTCTCGTGATCGTCTGGGCCGAAGGAAATCATCTGTGATTGCAGCTCAAGAAAAATCAAATCAAAAGCAGGAGTAAGTTTAAATTTTTTAACTAGCGGATCCGATGGTCCTCATCTGACAGACCTTAAAATTAGCTTGCAAGCCTTCTGGCTGTGCGAATCTCCAAGGGCGGCGGTATTGCTTAACACCAGATCTTACCCGCTTCCCTCCTGTAATATAAAAAAGGTGATATATATTTTTGATAAACATCACGTCGTTAACAAAAGAACGACTTATTAAAAATCACTTTTAATTGAGGACAGTACGTTTATGCATCTCATTAATGCTACTTTAAAATATTGTTACTTAATATATTAAAATTTTATTACTAAAGGTTGTTACGTAATCTAAAATAATTTCTCCAAAATTATTACAATCATATGTTAAACTAAATTAAACTAAAATCCTACGCTGTGATATGGAGTATTTTCATAACTTTGTCGACATCCGATATGGTCTAGTGGCTAGGATACCTGGCTCTCACCCAGGAGGCTCGGGTTCGATTCCCGGTATCGGAATATTTTTTATATTTTTTTCAGTGGAGATGTTGAAATTCATGTTTGCGATGAGGTGAAAGGGTTGAAAAAAGACTTTAGATGCCCTCAAAAGCTGTTGGTTACGAAGATGGGATATTTCGCCGATGTCACCGCCGGTCAGAGGTTGGAAGATATGGATATATCTGTGCATTGTGACATACAGGTTATATACTGTTATTGTCGCGTTTTTTATAAGAATAACATTTTTATTTTATTACGTAGGCGTGACATCACTACATAGTATAAAACAAAGTCGCTTTCTCTGTCCCTATGTCCCTTTGTATGCTTAAATCTTTGAAACTACGCAACGGATTTTGCTGCGGTTTTTTTTAATAGATAGGATAGATTCAAGAGGAAGGTTTATATGTATAATAACATCCATTTAATAGTGGAGAAGTACTGTTATTTTTGAGGTTTCTAATGTAATGTCGTAAATATTTTTTTAACACATAAAAACATTTTTTCCGCTTTCATTGCAAACGCATGCTGAACCCTACGAGTTTTATCAAAATAATGTACTAAGTATTGTACACATTGAAAAGTTCTACATAAAAGTCCGTGATTGTATGTATGGATAACCCACATTTTTATATACAACGTTCACAGATTTTCTGTAGTGTATTTAGTAGTATTTAAATAAATCTAGAAATCCATATGGAGCTTGCGAGTTAAATTTAAATTCTATGTACAAGTCTTATTGCAGCTGTACTGTTCGAAGAGATTGAATTTAAGTTGAGCTTTAATTATTTGTATATATATACTACATTCTTCTTATATTTTTTATGGAATTTCAATCATTCTTAATTAAATGTGTTGTAAGAATTTAATGTTTTCGTAGATATTCGACTGGCTGATGCGTTGGGTGAAGCGCGACACCATTTTAGTCGCTGATTGGCCGTTACTAGATCCGCACAATGTCGTCCCTATATTGGTATCAGCTTCATTCTTACAGGTACTATTTTTCAATAGAGTTTGCTGTGCATTTATTAGTTTCAATTCACTAGCCTGTTAAATATTTTATAAAAAAAGACCTAAATGATGTATTAAAATTATGCACAGTATTTTTGTAATTAAAACAGTATTTGACTTTAATATACTCTTTTTTTATTTCATTTTGTTAAATTTATGAAAGACTAATTAAACACTATCTTAATGTAATTTAAATGCGTTTAATTACCACAACTCAATCTTTGACTAGGGCGCGATATTTCGGCACGATTATGAATCTTAATACGCCTTTATATTGTTTCTATAAAGGTTTTATATGATAAAAACATAATTTTAATATCACATAACACCAAGAGAGTGCGTTTTTCTATACTGTTTATAACATTGGTTTAAATCTCATAATTAAATTAAATTGTAAGATTTTTGTAAAAATGAGGGTGAAGAGAGAAAGGAGAAAGAGTTTCATAAATAAGTCGTGACGCGAACTATTTCTCGCATGTGTCTTACCGAAAATAATCGATTTGAATCTTACCTTTATTGATGTATAATTGGATGGTACCACTGTCTATTCATTCATATGTTACTGTTTATTAAGTGGGGATCGGTGGTATCTGGTTCTACCCTGGACGTAATTATATTAATAAATAAAAGTACTTTTCATATTCTAGATGGAGCCACTGTTGCACGACTGCCTCATCTACTGTCACGCACACATGAATGACATTGTGAAGACCACTACCAACCTCGCATGTCTCAGCGATGCTTTACTTACAAGGTACCTACTATATTTCGAAATTTGTCTTCTTGTGAAGGCTAGTTCAACTGGCTTACTAAACAATAAAAAAATTAAAATGTTGTCTTGCATGAAAGCGTTTTTCGGCAAACGAAAAAGTAATTCGGACACCTTAGACAAAGACGAACAGATACGCACCAAGAGCTACCAGTTAATTTATCCGAGACTTGTACCTGAAAAACCGGCTGTTTAGTTGCAGTATAGATAAATAACCTAGATACTAGAAAACTGATTTATATACACGGATAAAAAAAAAATTAAAATCGTTCCAGACGTAGTTAGTTCAGTGACATACACAGTAGAATTATATGGAATATCTTGTTTACAGATTAGCAGCAATGTACACAAATGTTGAATTGGAGGGTATCAAAGACCGTAAAGACAAGATTCAGTCACGTTTGTACTGCAAAATGATTTTGTCGTTAGCGGAACCGGTACCCGAGACCCTAAGGGGGCATTACGCGTCTCTGGCCACGCTCTTTAAGTGTAGCAAGTGGGTTGAGTTTTATTACTCCTTATGTATTACATATATAATGAAGTCGGTAACGGTAGTAGTTAAATATTGTTGAAAAGGTCGTTATTAAAAAAACACCATGCGGGTGAAGCTGAGGGCGGAAAGTAGAATATTTAAATACGCAGAGCCGTACTCGAAATCTGCCATTAAATTATTTATAAAAGTTATTTACATATTGAAGTACTACCTTTACTTTGAAAAAACTCTCCGTCTTCGCATACGCGAGGATTAAAAAAATAAAAATACATATAAGAACTTTGCAGTACCTACATTCATAAACGTAATATTTTCTATAAAAAACATATCTTTAATAACATTGCTGGCTTCACAGATTTGCCTTACTCATTTGATATAAGGTGTTTTTTCCTATGTACACAATTTAAAATACGCGTACACCCTCCAGGTGTAATAAACTTCTGGGTAGACACATAGCGGAACAAGTGCCATGTCAGCCTGCAGCTATGCGCATAGACCGTCGAGGCAATGTACTGTCTTCGCATAATAAGTATGTATTTAATTTTTATGTAGGATTATTAATCACGACAGATTATAAATCTTATGTGGTGTATTTGACAGGAGTATGCGTAAAAGATTCGATAGACAAAGTTAAATTAAATTACTTTCTACATAGCACAGGGACATTTGTATATATGTATGTTTTTTTTAATTAATAAGTGGCGCTACCTATTTAGGCGTGGGCCTCAGATTAATGTATCTGTTTCATGATTATTTGCCAATCCATGTCGGTATTCCTCACGATCATTTAGAGTTCGAGCCAGTGTTACATGCGCACGTGAAAGAAGGTTCATTGGTGGTGTAGCCGGAAATCGAACCTACGACCTTAGTGATGAGTCGTATGCTGAAACAACTGCTCAATTTCTATGTCTGTTTCACTGAATTATAAGTTACTCATTTACTTGCGTAAGTGTGGTTTACTATGTACAACTTTATAGTAATTATTCCTACTGTGAAGGTAATCACTGATTTCAAGTTGAAAGTTGAAATTTTTGGTTGAAAGTGAATCGTCACTTTGAATTGTCAATTGTTACGGAGATGCAAATTCAATGAAGTATTTTTTCATCTTGTGACTTCTGCATTTTTTCATATATCATCAGAGATCCATCGTGGAGTATAAATGACTATATAACATGGTTGTATGGTGAGTTACGGTCATGGCGACGCGTTTACTGGCGTTTGTGGGCTGACTGTCACTTTTTGAGGTGTCAGCTATGTGACAGCTATTTCCCAGCCTATCAGGTATTTGAAAAATTACTTAACGGAATTTCATGTTTATACTTTTTTCAAATGATTTGTACTTATGTTTCTATTTCGGAAAATCTAACATTCTGAAATAGGACAACATAGCAAAATGTTACATTGCAAAAAACATTAAGGCGAAACGAAATTCGCGGGGGCTAGCTAGTTCATAATAATTATTATATATTCAAACTTAAATATAAACCAAATTCGGATTACATATATCTATTAACATCTCGGCCTTTTTATTTTAGAAGATTAGCACGGTATTTGTGTGATAGCTTTCATAAAAATTGTGTGAAAAATGTGTGCTTTTACTAGTAGGTATACCTATTATTTACCAATGCGATGGGAACACAAAAGTGAGAGTGCACAACATGTCCATATGTCAGTTGATGACTAAGGGCAGCTTTCTTTACAGTAAGCCGCATGTCCGCTTAACATCCAGGGACATGTCTACGTGAATAGCGATCTTTTTATCATACTTGTTTTGTACTAGATGGAATGGTGTTCTCACCACGAGCAAACCCCGCACATGTTCGGAGTGGAGGGTCGTGCCGCACTCCCCGCGGGACGATACCCTTGCTGCGGAGAGAGGGCCTATCGTTTTGAGACCATTACACGGAATACGGTACATCCTTTGTTAGATTATACAGTCACATACACCTATTATATATGCCTGAATTAGTAAAGAAATGGTCACGAACACACGTCACACGTCTGTAGTAATTTCACTTAATTATGCTTTTAAACGCAGTTCTTAATTAAAAATGTAGTTCATTACACACTTTGGTCCTTTTTTTATAAAGGAGGTTAAAATGCACAAATGCAGTCGCTTTCACGGGGACTGTGGTTAACTCTTATCCCTCTGCTTATCAGAGGGGAGAAACCCACTAAAAATTAGTCCTGAACCCTCCATATCGCCTGCAGTGCCAGCCACATCCATTCTGAATGGATGTCGTCTGGCACCACATTGAATTCTCCGGGGGTCGCACTAGGCATTTAGCCCAGGGAAAACAATTTGGTCCTGGTTAGCACTTATTAACTCAGCCTTATTGTAGCGAAAGCATTATTGCAATTGTACTGTTGATCAATAAAATAAAATTTTGCTTTAAACAGGGCTGTCAATTTCGCGAGCACGTTCCAGATGAACGTTTGGCAACAGACGCGTCTGTGATGGAGATATACAACCGATTCCGTGATATCATCGCTATGAGACCGCCTCAACTCATGTTCCCAGAACGGCTGACACGACTTGTTGCTAGAGGTAACGGTGTCCATATGTCTAGACTAGCCCCTTTCCATAAGATTCTTAAGCCATACATTCGTAATACTTATTAAAATTTACTTATCTTTAATATCGTAGTGTATATCCTTAAATCACGTACCTACTGTATTTTTCATTCTGTTAGGTACGCGGTTATTGAACCAACTTTGAAATAAATTCTTGACATTTTAGGACTTTGATATGGAATGTCAATAAAAATAACCCTAGTTTTCTAAGTTGTCCAGCCAAAACGAAATCATTATTATTAAGTAGATGGTGAATAAGATTTGGGGGTAACCCAACAAATATTCGATTTTTAGAACATGGCGAGGAAGTGGATGGCCGTCTTCAATGCAAAGAAGTGTTCTGGTGGGAAGGCATCCAGCTGGTGCCACCACGTCAGCCACTTGGATTGTTGGGGAAACTATACACCAGCAATAGCAAATTTAACCGTGAGAATTTTGTTGCTAATTGTTTAAAAGCCTCGTATCCGTCGAGGAAAATATGGGAGTAAATTGACCAGGTCTTGTTGATAGGTTTAAAGTGCATAATTTTGCTTTTAAAAATACAAAAAAATGTGGTTGAAAATGTACCAGGATCGCAAAATCTGCCTTATTCAAGGTAAATGCTAATTAATATTGCACTAAAAATGTAGTTGAATCCAAATTTCATGGCTGTAAATATGCTCTCCACATTGGCATGTAGTAGGTAGGTACCTACCTAATTTGTAACTTCAACAAGTAACAAATCAAATCATGCTTTATCATATATTAAAATCTCACTATTATATATATAGTATCTATTTATTTTTACAAAATTTTATGCATTGGAGAGATTTTAGTAATGACTGCATTATTCGAAAAAAGCAAAATCATTATGTTTAAATGTGCCAGAAAGTTTGTCGGTGCAAGAATCCATACAGCACAAATCATAGCAAAACCAGCTTGAATCAGACCAGGTTATTAAGGGTGTAAATACACACAGAGAATACTCGGCCTGGGTCGCCGGTTATCAGTTCGCTGCAGGCTTCAATGCCGTCTTTGGCTGGCAATTGCTCCACGGCCGCAGCTTCGCCTGAGCGCATCGATAATAAAGTTAAACGTAATGCGAGCCCCAAGGGTAAGGTAAGTCAGGATGTAGGTTAGGTAAGTAATGCATTTACTGGTAAGTACTGTAGAGAATAGAAGATGACCAACTATAGGCGAATTTTTGTCGCGCCGTATTTGTCTATTATTATATCTGCACTTCATCTTATACGTAGATACACCACTTAAGTATGTTTTATTTATGTACCTAAGTGAAAAAATAGATGTACGAAATTAGGGGTTCTTCAATTATTTTATAGTTGATAACACAATGGCCACCGAGACGATCTATTTTTAATTAATCGATTATTTCTTTCTTTGTATTGTATGTCTATGTGGTCTTCTTCAAAAATGCATTTTGGTTCTTGCATGCTACAACCGTATTTTTTTTATTAAATTCCTTCTTTAATAAATTTTTTAACAGGCACTAATTGGGAACGTTTTGAAATTCTTAAAGCGGTAAATCTGTCAGTGAGAATTTTTTTGCAGTAAGCGTGACTCACTTTTCGAATATGCAAGGATAATATGATAATATTTCCAAGGGCGAACAAATTGTAATTTAATGGATTAGTTTAAAACATTTAATAATAATTGTTGCTAATAAAGATATATTGATAAAGCAAGGCACTGGTACTGGAGATGTCGAAGTAGCCGAAGAAGCCACAGACTCTGACGAAAGTGAACAGAGTTCGGATAGCGCAAGGAGTGACGAAGACACGCCGCCGCGGCGTCCCCGCACTCGGACCCGAGTGCCGGCGCCACCTTCTAATAGAAATAAGTAAGAATACCTGTACCTACTAGAATCTGATATATTGATTCTTTAAAAACACTTCACCGTAAAATATAGTTAATTATTATAATGAGTAAGCAAACATACATCATGTTGATCACAATTTTTTTATATGTTTTAAGTTAAGACTATGCCTTAGATCACGTCGATGGACCGCAACTACTGCTGGTCGTGTATGGGCGGCGACTGTCTCGGCTAGAAGTAATCAAGACGGACAACGAAGATTTGAGGAAAGAGCTGCTGCTCACATGAAGGCCACGCTGGCACGGAGACACCACTATCCCACTAAGCCTAAACAACATCCAGGTAAAATAAAGAGTCGGATATCATTTCACCTTTAAACACAATAGTTAATCTTTTATCTATTCTCCATATCTTTGTAACATTTTTTAAGTACTTTATGAACATGTTCTGTCTGTAACTTCTAGGCTACTTTAGGATCTTTGAAGAAATGCTTGTTCTAATTAAAATATTTATCATAGAAATTAGATCACTTTATATGAATGTGTTCTAATTTTTTTTGACATTAAAAGGTGGTGTATACGCGAAATTGGAAGCAGAATGGCGAGAGAAGCACGGCCAACAAAAAACACGCAATTTGTCCTCTGCAAGAATTCGCTCACAGCCGTCTAAATATAAATAAACGTGGTTCACTTTTTATTTGTTTAAATATCGCCCCCAAAGGGTAGGTTGGCTAGCGTTAGAAGAGCAGTGTGTAACAATGCCATTTCTACCATAAAGTAAATTATTAATTACAATAACATTTAAATTGTATTCTTAAATATTTTACTTAAATTTTTTAAAGGATGGATGGAATTCTTGATTAATACATTTTTGCTCATTATTATACATATCCAATTTTAATCTGCCGGTTTGCAGTCAGGCCACCAGGCCAAAGGTGCATGAAATAAAAGGCAATATAGTGATAGTCTTTTATTCCTAACATTTAGAACCTGAGCCGGTGCGCAAATTGGCTGGAGCGCAGACCAAAGGCAGCCTTAAGGTAACCCCGTAGCACCTTCTTGTCTGTGCGTTTGCCAATCGCTTTGATCACCGCATCATCCACCGTTTTCTGGTCGGTCTTACGTTGTTCTGATGGGACATATTTCTGAAATGGCGTAATTAGAAATTAGGATGTCTCTGAATAGCTTCTTAATATTTCTTACTAGGTAATATATTCTATATTTAACAAGTGTTCTATATAGCCTAAAAACTATACAAAATTAAGTTATTTGGCAGCTGTGACATACCTCTTTTTTGGTGGCAAAAATATCTTCACCCTCCTTCCGCTTGACGCTGCGCTTGGTGCTCTTCTTGTTCTTCTTGAAGTAGGCATCATCAAGGTGAGCAGGAAGCTTGAAGTCACCCAAATCAACCTTGGTGCTGGTACCAATAACATACCGTTGGGGAACACGACGGAGTGGACATGAGTTGAACTAGAAAGGAAAATTAGCTTATAATTCTTTCACAACTTGAGTCAAACCATGCTTTGAAAGAACTAATATTCTAAGAAATCTTAGTCATTTTAACCAATATACCCTTTCATATCTGAAAGTGGATATTTTTCTAGTACTGTAAACATTTCAACAACAAGCAAAAATTTCTTTAACTGATTCTACATATGTATATCCTAAGAATTTCTTTATAAACGTTTATGTAAGATTATATTAGTGTTAGCATGATTAAAAACATCTTTATTCTATTTTATAATATTTCAGTTTTTAAATTAATTCCAAGAGGAATTATCTATATTCATCCAATCCAATTCTAAATAATTATGTATACATACTGCAAATGGTCCAGTTACAAGTAGGAGTCCACTGGGTAACACTCCAACAAGAACCACTCGCTTGCCTGCATGTCTACCTGCCAGCAAGATGCAGACAGTTCCGACAGTAAGGTTGGGGCGGATGTTTCTGACATGCTTGCTAAAGCACTTGTGGTGGCGGTGTGTTTTGATTCTAAAGGAACAATTACATATTTACATTTAAATTAGTACCAATAATTTATTCTTCTACAATAAGGTTAGATCCAATAAGATAAGAGTAGTTTTAAAAACCTGCCATTTGCAATAATTATAGACAGTCAAACATGCAAGAGTCACCTCCTAAACCAATTGTTACACAAATATTGTTTAATTGTTATGTATTAAAACTTTGGTGAAATTATTTGTTAAATGTTATATTGTCATGATCAAAAGTCATAGTAAAGACCAAAACTAAGAGAGGTGTTATATATTATGTGATACATACTTGTCTTGTGTGGGGTAGAAGGATTTTCTCCGACGCAGTAAGACATTACGAGTGCCTCCATTCTTCTCACCACCAATGGGCTTTACTACCACGGTAGGCTTCTTGGGCTTGGTTGTCTTGGGGTTTTTCTTGCCAATGAACTTATATTTAGCCTAAAAATAAAACAATTAAAACTATTTAGTATATTACCCATTTTTCACTTTCTAGATAAGTTTAGATTCTAACAATGATGTTTATAATATAGAAAATTAAGCACTAGCATTAAAATAATGTTGTACCACATTGGAGTACTTACAGTTTTGTGGAACATTTTAGATTTCGAGAATCTAACGATTCCATTTCCTAAGTCATAATTCCTCGGTTTGCCAACTTTGGCTTTCTGTACTCCGCTTGCAGGAGCTACGGGGGCCTTAGCCGCCTCCTTAGGCTGTTTCGGAGCCATTTAGAATCTACAACAACAAAATACAACCTCAAAACAAACGTGTCACAAAACTTTTATGATTTAAAAGTTTTTTTTAAATAAGCCTTAAGTTTGTATTCTTCACCAAGTTATCTTGCACTTTTTTATTTGCTAATTTTGGCCACAAAATATAATACAAAACAAAATAACACTTCACAATCACCGACATACTGTATCTTTTACTTATCAAATTGAAGTTAAAACATTATATTTTACTGGGAAGTAATCACAGAAATATTCCACAAAACCACTTATCTGAAGAATACATTAATTAATTTTATTACTGAATACAAGAAATCTTTGAATATTACACTTATTTTTGTAGATTTATTTTATACAAACACAACATCGACTCACATTAAAACCGGGATCGAGAAAAAGAAGTTGACATTAGAATTTACTGGTCAAATTCGCTGTTGAGTTTGACAGCTTCTGATGTATGACAGCAAGCTTAATTGAATTACCTGACATAAAAACTTCTTTTATATTTAAAAAATATGTCTTCATAAAATATATTTACATACTAAAATGTTACTTATGACAAAATAATATTTAAATCAATTAAGTTATTTTTTTAATATAAATGTAAATTTCAGAACGTTTATGTTAATGTCATAGTTTTTGTCAAGTATCATTTCAATGACAAATCGCGAAAATGTAATTCGCATTTTTATTTTTATTCAGTTTTCGAAATGGCTTCTTTGCGGAGCCCGTCTTCGCCGTCCGACGGATATAAAAGGTTTAGTGATGATTTCGCAAACTCCAGCATCAACAATTACGGCTCAAACGTCACAAGTAAACGAGAAGCTATATTTCAATGCACAGTAGCCGCCTTTTATGTACGCTTTTGTTGTTAACAATACATTTTTATGCATATTAATTTATTTATTTCTTTTACATTAGATATAGCTGGCCAAGTAAATACCATTAGGATAGATTGTGTCTTTAGGGACACGATTTAACGAGTCACAAACATACGGTGAATACTAACATAACATTATAAAAACACTACAGTTAGGCTATCGACCTAAATCATGTAAGTCGGCTTGACGCAATCAGAAAAATTCTGCATGTTTGTGCTTCTGCATGATGCTAGACACACATTTAATAGTTGTAAATCTAATTTAAGTTTTGAATGATTCAGTAACCAATATAAATACATCCTGTAAGCAGATAAGTTTATGATCACTGGTTTATTGCGATTTTAACTAGTACAGTTTAATTTCTATGTGATTGAAGATATTTTTAGTATGTAAAACTCAGAATTTGTATAAGAAATAAAATGCTATCCTTAATATTTGTACTAAGTAGGTACTTAGAAAGTGTAAAGAGTTCTTTTTAATTAAACTTCATTTAAAGTAGATCAGTTGTTTATCAGCTGACCATTATTACACCAACAATCAAGGAGTTGAGTACTTCTATATATATTACTAATATATATTACTTAAGTCAGTATTTACCTAAATATACACTCATACCAAACTACCATAAATTCTCTGATATTTAAAATCAAATGACTTGAATGGGAGATAAACAGTCTGAATGAATCACATATCTCTTATCAACAAATGATAAATAAAATCTATGATTTGAGACAATATTCAGTTATGTAGTGAAAGTGAACATAAAATGTCGAAATTGCCTACAATAGTATATTATGTGCTAAGGGATCATTGGTATAAGTTGAAATCATGTAAGTGCTTACAGTTTCTTGATTTATGACTATTGATTAAGTGATCTAAGGGCAATTTTAATTGCATTATCATAGTGCAAAGATTACAAGTTACTATCCTAGTTTGATAACAGTTAAATGTACAGTTATACATATGTTCTGGGTTTTCTATTAAATGACGCGTGTGTTGATGACGTAACCGAACTGTTTTTGGTCAATGAGGGTAAGATTAGGACATTCATATGAATAAATAACGTATAGAATGTGTATAAAATAAACAGAATAAACAATTGCACGTATCAACAGAGAAAATAATATGAGATCTGTAATTTTTGCATATAAAAATCGTACTTTTGAATTTTGTAACACGGTAATCGTATTGTTACTTCGTATAAATTGAACAATATGACCCGCATTACGAAAAGCTGCAAGGTCAATGCCTTCTGTAATTTCTATGCTTATTAATCTAATTACCCTTACAAGGATGTTATTGATGACCTACTAATGATAAAATTATTTATATTTTATTTGTATTCTCACATGATATATACATATAAGTTAATGGCAATTACATACCCTATCAATTTCATTTTATAAAAGCGAAACAATTCAACAGGTAGGTATGAATACCCAAATATATAAATATATCATCTGTGGTGATATGATATTTCTAAGCAGTAAAGGTCGGTAAAATCCTTCAATTCGGGACGGCAGGACGGTAACTACCGTTTCAAATGCGTCGGAAGTCTAAAAAAAAGAATGAGATAGAGTAATGAATTCCTCCAGTCTTGAAAAGCCACAGTTCTCATAAAATTAAATGATTATTAACATAAAAACAATATCTAATGCTTATTATTAACACGGCCGTGCGAAACGCGTCGGCACGTTTACATTAATTACTATCTTCTTTAATATGACAATTGTACATGACCCTCGTTTCTATGACGGGAATTTACAATACTTTAATGTGCCAAACTGTAGTCTAGATACAGTAATTATTATTATTACATAATTATAATGCGTAATTTTCACGTTTCTTACAAATGTCCAATTGCACCTGTTCGATCCACTGTTTATAATTAATCAATCACTTGGCATTTTTACTAAGTTTTTGAAGCTGGTTCGCTTTTATTTGTTCAAGAAACTTATGTTACTGATACCGTTACGCATAACTGCGGTTAGCTTAAAGGGATAACTTCCTTTATCCGGTATTATAATTGTCAACCCTAACCAATGAGAAAATAAAAGGGTTTAAACTTATAAAGAAGGACTTCTTACATTACATAAGTCGTAGACAGAGTAATTTGACATTACACTGTCTGTAATGCGTGATTTTTTCATATCTGCAAATGTTTAAGTATTTTACCATGTAACATTTTATAGATTTAATATTTTCACATACGGTGTCACATACCTAAATCATATATAAATCTCCTGTCACGATGTTTGTCCGCGATGGACTCCTAAACTACTTAACCGATTTTAAATTAAATTGGCACACCGTGAGCAGTCTGGTCCAACTTACGAGATAGGATAGCTTAGATCTTTAACTATAGTTGCAATTTTATTTTATTGCAAATTATTTGTTTATTATTTGATACAATTTTAACAGATGGCTCTTTATTAAAAGTACCAACTGTTGAATAGTTTACTACTATGTAATATAACAAAAACCTTAGCCGCAGCAATTCTTGGTCGAGTCTGCTAGTAGATACTAAAGAACGTTCTCTACGTTGGACTTAAAAGTAAGGGCCAACTGCTTTTAAACAATACGAACTAGGTTTTTCCACTCCATATTTTCAATAAAATTGGCTGGTTAATTTAAAAATGTCTGGACCTTTGAACTCATTATATTTCTATTTTCTTCTATGTGCGTTGACCGCTACATGAAATCCTATTAAGAAGTAATCCGTGTTCTGCTTGTCTGGTGTATATGCGAAGTGTCGATAACCTACTTTGCTATTTTAAAATTGAATTAAGCTACAGAGATTTTTTATAGATATTTCCATGTTGTTGGTGTTCGTTGCTTTAAAAATAATCCGTATCGTATATATCTTTTGAATAAACTGTTTCAATTATAAGTGATTGGAATGAATATAAAAATTAAGAGCAAAAATCATCGGCAAAGCGTATTAACTATACTTCTTTGTACTTTACCGAGATCTATAAATATTTATATTACATTTTTATTTTAACTATCCTTGACTTGGTTAATTCAGAAGCTTTACACATGTAAGTAAACATTTGTTTAGTTGATAAAAAGTATAGATAGAAAATGAAATCACCAAACACCCCAGTAAGTATATAATATGTAAGATAATTATCGTTATTACTTATTTGATAATACTAATATATTTAATTTTTAAATATGTTTTTTATTAAATATAAAGTTGGATGTAGGTAGGTAAAGTAATGTGGGTACTGTAAATCTAAATATCATATTGTTTATATTTTAAACACGCTTTTGTTAACCATACCTGCGTTATCAGTTATCTCTGATTTTAGAATGTGCTAATTTAGTTACAATTTAGTGCAGTGCAGACTAAAGTGCTGAAAGAGTTATTAAAAATGAAATTTGATGCGAAGTTTTTTTATAAAGTGAAAAACCGAGTAACCGCACAAGTGTATTCTTCGTTTACAAATAATTTAGGTATGTTTTTATCTAAACGTAAACTTTTTTATTGTCGTTTGCATGATTTTGCTGTCGTGTTTAAATCAACAGTTTGTATCTAATACAAAATACAGACTCAAAAACAATCCACACAATAATAACACTAATAAAATTATGATTACTTCATAAACATGATTAAATCTGTAGTTTCCTCTCTGATAACATAATATAATTAGCGTAACAATATTTATTAGTATTGATATTAAAAGCCTGAACTTAACAGATTCCAGAACAGAAGATGGCGGCGGAGACACAAATACATTGGACATGGGAAGCCGTTCCTCATTACACACTGGTTTGCAAATGTCAGAGGATGAGCATTGGGAGATGAATTATCATGAGGCTGCTATATACTTAGAGGTTAGTTATAAATATTTCTCTTCAAACTTTCTTTCGGATTAGTCAATGATGGGCAAAACATGACGTAACGCACCGACGCGACGATGCAATAACTTGCTATTTCGTAATAGGACCCAATCAAAACGCTATGTTACTACTTGTAAGCCCGTTAGTGTTTGTATGTTATATGTATGTAGCAAGAAATATTGTTGTTGCGTTGACGTTGCAACATCATGTAGTCCAAAGACAGGCATCATCAAAGTTTCTGTTAGTACTCTTGTATGTCACTTCATGGATATTGGTCAATAGGCCCGACATATATATT
Source organism: Pieris rapae (assembly GCF_905147795.1). Lineage (NCBI taxonomy): Eukaryota > Metazoa > Arthropoda > Insecta > Lepidoptera > Pieridae > Pieris > Pieris rapae. The sequence goes on along the minus strand of NC_059511.1, from coordinate 3,533,462 downwards.
TGAAATATTTGACTTTGCATTGTCTGACGTTTGTTCTGATGTTTTTCGTATTACGTGTTTTCAGGAAGGTCTAAACAATGAGAAGTTTGATTCGCACCCGTCGAGTCCGGAGGAGTTACCTGCGTATCTTCGCGTACACAATCCTTGGTACCACGGCTTAGACCTCCTAGCATCACTTGTTTTGATCCTGCTAGCATTTACAGAAGATCCAGCTGTACCTGCTTTCGAGGTAAACAGTTACAATAAAAACAATGAATATTTGTAACTATCCCAATTATAGGAAGACAATTTTAACTTCACAATAAAAAATAAGTGGGATTATATTAGTACAGTTGAAAAACGAAGTGATTCAAGACAGATTAATTTAACCAATCACAATCAAGCGAAGCAGACATTCTATTTTCAAATGTGTATTGTGTATTTTCGATACACTGTTTGTCTCCACTATTAAACTATAGTAAAAGTAAAACTTTGTTAAAATAACAAATATTATCATTTTATTGAAATAAACATTTTTAAATAATATATTATTAGAAATAGTACATTTTTACACTACAGTTACCAGTATGGGCCCACGGCACGATAGAGCTACTAGCCCTTTCAGTGATCGGTGTTGAGTTGCATCTCAAACTCAAATGGATCGGCTGGGGAACCATTTTCAAGCATAAACGAACTATGATTAAGGTACAGTTTTACATAAACTATACGAATATTATTGATTAAGTAATTTAAATCGCGAATTTTATTCATTCTATTCATTTGTTATTCCATAATACAAACTATGTCAATTTTGTTGGGTAACACTGTTATCATCACATACAATTATAAACCTGGTTATACATCATCATATGAAGTATTTTTTATTTATTTCCACATAATAATCCTACCCTTACAGTTATGACTAATGCGATAGAATTTCACAATTACTAACAACTTCTACGTGAAAAACAACAGACAATTCTCATATTCTTACATACAATCACTAATAAGAAAACTAGCCAGTCTTATGAACTTAGTTAGTGTACAACCAAATAGGTCCACCTCCATAGAAATTTTATTCATTTTAAATGTCGCACACGTGAGACTCGCCTCGCTAACTAGATGCGCGTAATCCATTCTCATAGGAACCCCTCATAGGTGAACTGATATAACCAACTCTTCATAGTGTGGTGATAATAAACCTTATTTTTTAGGGTGTAACATTGATGATAATGCTACTAGAGGCAGTTGTAGTTCTTTGCCGACAGTCCTCCCACTTCAGAGTGACGAGAGCATTGCGTCCTATCTTCTTGGTGGACACGAGACATTGTGGTGGAGTAAGGAGATTCATAAGACAAATATTACAATCATTGCCGCCTATACTTGATATGTTAGGTATGTGACTATTGTTTTTGATATCCTACAAACTCTTAACTACAAAATCATAGACAATAGTAAAATATTTGTGATTAATATTGAGAAATATTAAGTCAGGTAAATTTAAAAGGTGAAATTTAACACCTGTCAATTTTACTGTGAGGTTTTATAGTGAGGTGACCAGCTTAATAAATTCGATTTATTCACTTTAATTTAGAAAATATATAGTTATATCATCTTTCATAAATATGAAAGATGATATAACTATATATTTTCTAATTAGCAATTTTCGTGTTTTTAAACTTTTTACTCTTTCGTGTTTGACTACATTTCTATTAATTAAATTGAAACACGTTTCACTTACCCACCATTGTAACGACGATCTCTTTAAAACAGAAATGTTTAATATGCTTTAAATAGTTTATTACTAAAAGTAAATATTAAAAATAACTTCTATTACAATTATTATAATAAATAGGTAATTAAAATTGAAAAAAGTAAAACAATTGTGTAGGTACTTCTAAAAAATATTGAATATATTATAACCGCCATTGCAAGGTTACCTTATTGAATTGTCTATTATAACTTATGTATTATGTTTATAGGTCTACTTATGTTTTTCGTGGCCACGTACTCCTTATTAGGATACTATCTATTCTCTGAGCACATTGACAATGGACATTTTCGGACATTAAGCGATTCGTTCGTCAGTATGTTTGTCCTTTTGACAACTGCCAAGTAAGTTTAAAGTTCATTATATTTTACATGCCCGTTGTGTCGGTATAGTTAGGAATATTATTTTGAACTCTCATTTTATAATTACATATATTCGTTTAAATTATTAGTATTCAAACTTTTATGATATAGCTTTTTTTTGCATGTCTGATTTTTTCTCTTTCATCACCAAAGTCTTTACAGTCTACAGAAATCAATATTTATTTAATTTCTTTAACGTAATCAGTTATGCATTGATGTTTGCTACTGAAAACCTTTTATTTAATTTACAGTTTTCCAGATGTAATGATGCCATCTTATGCCAAATCTAAGTGGTATGCCGTCTTCTTCATATTGTATATCATCACAGTTCTATACGTTCTGATGAATTTGGTGAGTTTTAGAGATTATAATCGATATATAAATTTTGTTAAGGTACATAACCTATATTTACGAGTCTAAGGTTTATACAATTGTTTAGATCGTGTCTGAAATGATAACCGACTAACGCCAATTTGTATCGAAACGTCAATATCATTAATAAAACTAAAATTGATGGCGCTGCAACATATTTTAAGTCGTGGCCTCAGATTTCTGAATATGTTTCACGTTCCTTTGTCAATCTCATAGGCAAGTAGGTGATCAGCCTCCTGTGTCTAACACAAGCAGCCGCAAGCAAGTAAGCCGATTTTTTCACGATGTTTTCGAGTTAATGTTAAATGCGCGCATAGAATGAAATTTGTACACAGCTGGGGTTCGAACTTACGACCACAGTGATGAGTGTCGCACGCTGAAGTTACTAAACCGCTATTCATTAGGGTCAGCTAGGTTCAACCCTACAAGTTCTTGGTGATGGATCACGCCTGTTGGTGTGATTTTCTCTCAGGCCAGTGGTCTGTTTTCAAACGTTTATGCACGAAATCTTCTAAAATTTTGAAAATTTTTCAGATGTTGGCCGTGGTATACGAGACGTTCACTCGTATTGAGCGTGAGAAGTGTCGTGCGTTGTTGCTTCACCGACGTGGGGCTGCGCGCCGGGCCTTTCGCCTTTTAGTATCGCGTCGTGCCCCACACGCTGTCAAGTTGAGGCATTTCGCTGGGCTGATAAGGCATTATGCGCCGCATTATAGTACGTATAATAGTATATATTGTACTTTCTATATAAAACTAATTGGGATATTCAGTTAAGATTTTATTAATTCACGACTTGCAGCCTGTTGCGTCTTCCTTGAATGGTATAGATAATCTTTTTTGTGTGGACGTTTACTACTTCTAATTAATTTGCTCTATTTGTTTTAAATATTGTAGTACTGTTTGATGATTTGCTTTTTTAAAAGAGTACCAAGAGTCTTTACGCCGGCTTTTTCTCTCGGCCCACACCCTCTGTCTTCTTTGCCGATGAGGGATGGCAACAGGTTCGAATTTAATGACGTGGAATAAGTGATACCTTGATGAACTTATGTTCCAAAATAAACGTATTTTATTTTATTATATTTTTATTTACTTATTTTCTCATACAATAATTGTTTATTACTAAAAAAGGGAAAATTTATGCCAAGTACGTCAGTGGAAAAAGACTTCTTGAGAAGTAATTTCATCGCAAAACTAAATCTCAAACGAACAAATGAACTTTTAAAAAAAATACTTCAAAACATTTCCTGGAAAAATGAGTTAGAAACCAAAAGTTATATGATGTTTTTTATCACGATTTTTAAACGAAATTCCACAGGTGGTTTAGACGTATATCTAATGTTCAAACAACTGAATCAATCGACAACGGGCGGCCTCTCCCGCACTGAATTTGCCAACGTATACGAAGTATTTGCGCTTCGTTGGGCGCCGCAAACATCACGTGCACCTTGGTACGCCGACTCGCCCTTGGAACCGCTGGGTAGAGCGGCCGCTGTCATCGTGCATAGGCCGTACTTCGAATATGTCATATGTGAGTTAATCAGGTTTTTAAGTATTGAAATGTTTTTTTTTTTCTTTGTAATAATAATAATAATAATATATTTATTTTATTTCTCACAAAAACATATACAATAATTGTCATTCTTCTTTGGACCACTGCTATTGCTTAAGTGAGACTGATGCCTGTTAAAGGTTGTGCACCTGTGTTACAGGTCATCAGACCATCAGATCATCAGAGTTTGAAGTGAATCCCTGATTTGGTGTCACAATTTCCCTTGATTACATTATGTTGTTTTTATTTGCAAGTGGTAATAGAAATTGAAAACCCTGTACTGGGTTGTTGGGAAAATATACTATATTTATTATAAAAAAGAGTTTATTGCCAGTTCTTCTCTTCCGTTCTACGCACTTGATTTGAGAACTGGCAGTAAATGTAAAATTTGGAGGATTCATAAGTGTACATTATGTTACCTATATGAATGATTTTTGGTTTGATTGAAATTATTAAAATTTCTATTATAATTACCACGTATATTTTCGCATATTATTAGTATACATTTTAAAATGTTTTTTGTACAAAATCTTTGGTTGATAGACGCTCTAATAATTGGAAATGGTCTGGCGATGGTCCTTCGAGTGCTGGAGGCAGCTGGCGATCTGCAGGACAGCGCCCGGCTCCTTTGTGCATCCTGGGACACCTGGCTATTTCTTACCTGTGAGTCCACCTTATTGAATTGTTATGAAATTTGCATTGATTGATAGATCTGCTTAAAGTTTTCAATAAAATATAATTGTATCGACTTAATAAAACATTATACATAAGAGAATACATGATCTTCAAAGGTCTTACACATATTTCATCTCATGCCAGCTGAGGTCTTCACCCAACATGGTGGTAGTTTAACAAATTGAATTTCACCCTTAATCTTAAGAAACCTTCAACTTCTTTTTATAATATTTTTACTGCCTTATTCATGGGTTCCAACATACTTAGAAATGTGACCATAACCCACCTAAGGGTGACGGGACTTCAGTTCAGAATTGATTTATGAGCTCTTCGTTTGGTTTCAGTGTTTTTAATAGAAGCAACACTACGGATAATGGCTAGTGGTCTTAGCGCGTATTTAGAGAGCGGTTGGAATGTGTTCGACTTGAGCGTGACACTGCTTGCGTTGATGGGAGCGGTTCTACTTACGATTGCCCCCAAACTCTTCATTGTCGTTATGTTCAGACCACTTAGGTAAGATTCTATAAACATACATAAATGTATTGCTATTTGTTTCTCATGTTAAAACGATTAAATTATGGTCTTGAAATTTTTGTGTAAGTTTAAGCGGTGGAAAACAAACAAAAGTGATGAAAAATACGAAAACGTTATCGTAAGTTTTCCAATACTAAATAAATAAATAAATAACTAATACTGTTCCTAGCTGGGAAATATTAGATATCTGTTGGTTCCTTCAGAAAATTGTGAAGTAGTAGTATAACCCAAAAATAGCTTTTCAAACTTTTCAGCTCGTAGTATTAAGAGTGTGATTTAGAGGATAGAGGTATGTCAAATCCTGAGTAAACCAGTTGATTTAATTATTTAAATCAACTGGTACTTATGCACAGTGTGCTTAGATTTCATTTTTACATTGTTATTATACACAGTTGTTGAAAATACTAAATTAAATATGTATTGTGAAAATCTTTGACCGTTGGGGTAAAATTGCATCTTTTATGATCAGCCTTCTGTGTTGTACCGGAGGTAAAGCAATTGACAAATGACAAGTGACAAGTAAAGCGTGATAGATATATAAGAAAAGTTTACTCTTTGAACAAAAACACAAGTTTGTTCATCTGAAATTTGAATCATTTTTAATTTATTGGCTTAATTAAATCTTATAAAATTTTATCATTATAATGTTCTATTTCTTTCAGATTAATGCGCCTATACAAATTAAAAAAGAGATATAGGGACGTGTTTGGGACGCTAGTGTTGCTATCACCGCTTATGTCATCAGCGGGTTGTGTGATGCTAGTGATGTACTATTTCTTTGCCATTATCGGAATGGAATTATTTGCTGGATACAATTTGAGGAATTGTTGCATGTAAGTGTTTAAAATGACTCGTAATTTTATACATTCATTACATATTTACTAACTGACTTTGTAGGGTTACTGAAGTTGCTATATTTAAAAATATTAGAAAAGGAACAGCTACCAGACAAAATATTAGACAGCAAATGCTGTCTAATAAAGTCTCGATTTCTATTGTGTCGAAACGATATCCATTTTTGATGTAGTTTAAATTTTTGAATTATTTGAGACGAACTCAATTTTAAACTCTGAATTGATTTTAAAGTTGTGTCGTTAGCTTAGTGCACATAAGGAAATCATTTAATATAATCAATATAATCATTAATTTATGTAATAATAATAAATTGGTGAATTTTAATAATACTTTCTGATTTTAACCCTATCATTGAGATTAATGATATTACAGAAACACAACTGTAGAAGACTTTTACAAATACTCTGAGAACAGTTCAACACCACTGGGTTACTACTACTTAAACAACTTCGAGAACATTCTCACGAGTGGTGTGACATTGTTCGAGTTGACAGTTGTCAATAACTGGTTCATTTTGATGAATGCGTTCGCGAGCGTTGCGGGCCAGCTCAGTCGGTTATACTTTATGGTATGTATGTATAGTTTAAAAAAGCAAATGCGTTTGTCTATGCCTGTGAAGTCTGTGTGCATTATAATGACTATACCTCTTTAATCTTTATTTTTACACAATTTGTCATAGATAATAAATATAAAATATCAAGTACACATTTAAATATAAAATTTCTCGATGTTTAAAGTGACATCGCCATTACTATTCGTGCCCTAAGCTAAAAGTAAAATTTATAAACAAGCACCGATTCTTTAACAATTAATTTATTTTCTATTTCATACATTAACGGGCCTTTTTAACTGCTATACTTCCGCTCGCATTATAGCTATTCTAATCATTCATATTATAAGTGGTGTAATGGCAATTCATTTGGTTAAATAAATTAATATTATATAATTTTAATTATTAATTGTTGTTGCAAATAATGCAAGGAAATATCACAAAATTACAATAAATCATTACTTATTACAATAATTTAAAACTAATAATTTTTATTTATTTTCTCACAAAACTTCATACATGATAAGTTATAACTATCTATTAAAACTCTTATATATAAACATTTCTTAACCATATCCTAGGCAGCTCAATTGTATTGCATCGCAATTCATGAATCCGTGAGAATAACTAAAAAAGTTAAGTTTATTGTTTTATTTTAGATTAAGGTTGGTGATTCTATAATGTTTAATAAGATTTAGTTATGCACTTCTTGCACTTTATTTATATTTATTTTGTTTTTTCGATCGCTTGTTAGCGATAAGGCCACCCGTTACATACATTTTTTGTATTATGGTATGAAGGTGTGAATGTAACGAAATGTAAATAAATAAATAACCAATTTTCAGGTATTCTACCTATTTACGATGGTAGTTCTAACGATAGTAGTGGCAAGCGTTTTGGAAGCTTTCCGGTTTAGGATACAATACAAACGTAGTACTACGAAGAGGGATGGTGAGTAAAGAGAACCTAGTAAAACGGGGATTAAACTAAGATCTAAGTGTAACTTCCATACGTTTAAAATGTTTTGGATTTTGACTTACGGGAGTCATAGCCTGCGCCAAGTCTCTATTATTAATCGAACCCTTAATACCGTGTTGCCATGGTTGAATTTGAATTCGAACAATGCTGTCTCTATAATATAATGTTAAAAATATTAAGAAATGAACTTTTTATTTTGTGTCTCGATTATTAATCGGACCCTCAATACCGTGTTGCCATGGTTGAATTTTTCGAATTTTTAGTATATAATAGTTGAATTCGAACGATGTTGTCTCTATCAACAACATCGTTTGAATTCATTTTTTAATATTATTAAAAAATGAACTTATTATTTTGTGTCAAATAACCTCAAAAAAAGGTATTTCTCGAATTGTACTCTGCAAACAAGGAAGTGTTATTTTCAATTAAAATAAATAAATTAAACAAAGTTTACAATTAAAACATTTTCAGAGGAGAAACTCCTTCATGAGGAAGTCCATACAAGTTGGGAGGAAGCTCAACGACTCGGCGCTACCGGGGACCTTGCAGAACAGCTGAGGACGTATTTACCACCTGGAGTAAGTATTTTAAAGCCTTAAAAGAATTCATAGACTTGTAACCGCTTTATGTATTGTGGAGTAATTGTATCCAATAAATAAATTTGTATGAAAGTTTATCGAAAGTAAATGCTTACTCTATTATATTTTCGGTTGATATGATAAGGTCCAATATTCTTTTTGATTTTAATTGAATACTAACATTCCTTATTTCAGATTGACGTCACGTTTATAGGAACACGACCTCGTACGAAAGAAGTTTTGCAGAGGAGAATGTACCAAACGGAAATACAGAAGTGGCTTGCAGAGGAGGTTGAAAATGATGGTAAATATTGTTTGATATCAGTTTTTAACCTACACCAAAAATAATTTAGTTTGCCCTGTGTATAAGAGTTTGATATTCAATAATGATGATGTATTTAAATTTGTATTTTGACGAACTATTCATTGCTAAATCTAACTGATAAAAGTCATTTATCTAGTTACTTTTACAATATTGTAATTATCTAAGAAAGATCAACACAAAAAATCGTCTATTATATTTAACAAATACTGTGTAAAACACAGATCCCAGTTGATGACGGCTTAATTGCCTTTTTTCCTAAAGAACGTAAATTTCTATAGGTTTAACATGATTTACATAAAATAAATTTTTTCAAATCTCTAAAACTGCAGATCATAGTGTCACGCTTCATCACTAATTGACTGATTATCACCGTTTAAATAAGCCTCTGGCCCGACTCATAGACACCATTTTTTATAGAACTGCAGCCATCGACAACTGTCACATCAAGCGAGGATCCACTTTCACCGCCACTGATCCAACAGCCTGATGGAGACAACCATCACATACGAAGTGGTTATCAGTTGTAGAATCTAATATTGTTGGCGCTCCACCAACACCTGGCCGAATTGTGGAACGCCCTGAACAATATTGAAGGGGCGTAGGATTTGGTAATTAGATATTTTTGTGATTGAGGGAAATTTCATGGAACCTTTTTTCGTGTTTCCGAGCCAATACGACTTTGGTGCCTTTAACGTGTACCAGAAGTATTAGAACTGGCCGAGATGGAGAGGGCGGTGAACGATTTTAGTGACTTAGAACTTGGTATATATTGGTATGTAATTAATGAGTATAGCGCAATTGGTTGCTCTGCAAAATAGATAGAGAGACTTTGTAATTGGCAGAATATAGCCAAAACATTTAAGTAATCGATGTTAGATATATTATTTTTAGCTTTTTATCGGATTAAAATGACAATAGACATATGTAACACCAGTGAAGCCACGAAAAAACAAGAAAACGTATTTATTAATGAAAACGAATTTCACAATTCCATATATCACGACTCACAAAAATTTTGTAATTCAATACATGAATCATTTTGTTATGTAATTACAACTGTAATTAATTATTTTAAAAATGGAAGTGTAACAGTATGCAGTGTTATCCTAGTGTATTCAGCGTAACATGCTCTCGCGCATAATGCCGAACCTTGGCGATCCGGGCGAAAGCACTCTTCGGGTGCCCAATATGGGCCGACGAACTTATCAGGCACAAGCGACTCTCACCTCTGACGCCGTAATTTTTATCCGCATCCGAAGGAAAGTATCGTGGGAAAGCCATGCCTGCATCATACAGTAGGTGATCAACCTACTTGCCTTTTACAGAAAATCAAATGCCAAGTGCCGAGGCCTAACTCAGTGCTAACCTAAACTTTGTACGTTGATAACCTAGCTCTGCTGTTTTTGTTATCATTAAAGAAATAGTTACTATACAATGCAGTTATCACCCATTAAAAAAGCGGCTTCACACTTACATCCGCTTCAGGCTCCTAGGATTTTAATAATATTGCATAATTGGGTATAACGTGGAATTCGTTAAGACTATTTTACATATAACATGACTCGCGACAACTTGTAACGCGATTTTAAAGTTACAGAATTTGTTGTAAATGTGTGCAAAAATAATACTGGTACATCAAAAACTAGAGTACCTTTTTTGTCGAGACGATAACTGTTTACACTTTTTACAGACCAAGCATATTGTGATTATAATTTCGAATAATTGGTATTAGTGAATATCTGTGATAAATTATATTTCTTAATTTAATTTATACCTATTGTGGCGGCTAAAATTCGGATGACAGTGAAAGTTTTAACCCGTTAATCTAAAATGGTTAAGAATTCTAAAAACAACCTTGTAGCTAATTTATAATGTACAACAAAATGGTTATATAAATCACGTTTTTTTTATATAGAATGCCTTTTGAAATACTAGACTATAAATTAGAACTGTAGTGTATGAAATTTGCCTTCATTAGATGTAAGGAAGTCACAGGTATAGGTAGCTAGGAAAGCTTTATGGTAACCACTTCTTGTAGGTTATGCCAGTCTCCATCCAAAAAAGGAAAGGAAGAAATTAGGCGCCAAATTATAACTCTATACTTTGCTCTTAGGAAACTTTATGCTACCGCGACTGTGAGGTTATGTTGTAGCAAAAATGAAATAGCATGATGATTTTTCTCACTATTAGGACGGATAAATTTTTAGTCTGTTGACTAATGCAGACAATAATTATCTTTCACGCGATAATACAAGTCTGTGTCCGCCATGTTTTGCCATATTTTGTCATGTGGTTGATAAGTTCCTCAATATGTGGAATATTCCTCATATCCAGAAAAATATGGGCCACTCAAAATGATTCTTGAATTAATAGATTATTTTTGAAGTTTTTTTAATTATTCATGATAAAATAAAATGTTAGAATGTCTAACAACCTTTCTTAGGTTTATAAGTCAAAAAAATTGTTGTGTGATTATTTATTTTCGATACACGGTTTTATGTATTGTTTCGAATGATAATTTTATGTTTAAACGTTAAATGTAGATCGTTATTTTATTTAATTGTTATTCTTTTGCCCATGTACCAATGTTACAGCTACAAAGTAGATCAATATAAACCATTTAAAAATTACAGTACAATATTATGTATTTAATAAAAGTTTTTCTTTTTATCTGCTGACGTAACAGTGGTCATCATTAACGTAATAACAAGAACAATGGATGATTAATATTTATGGATGATTTAGTTGATAATTTTAGTTATCCGCCATATTTTATAATTAAACGATTTTAATTCAGTATTGTTTTAGACTCTGCTAAATACAAGAGTGTGACTTGATATGTATTTTAATATGGGCTAGTAATTATACGGATATTTAGAAATATTCGAATTTTTATTAAATTATTTAAAGAAATATTGTTTACCTTTTCTAGAAATAAGTTTTCGAATGATTTTAAATCGATAAGTTTTAACTTTCTCAATATTTTTATTAACATAATATTATGTGTAATTCTAATGTTTACGTTTATGTTTAGTTGTAAAATGTTTAAATTAAACAAAACGTAATTTTGTGTTGTGATCTTCCCGTAATCATTTCAGTATTAATTTTCTCCAAGAATTAATTTACAATATATTTAATATTAAAGTAAGAATAAATAAAATGAATTTATTATACGTATTAATTATTTCGAAATTCCTTTCTAAGTGAGTAATGTCACCCAAAGTTGGGATATAATCGAATAAATGGGCTAATAGTTAAGATATCTCCTTCCTATAAAATATATTTTACCACTAAATTTATTTAACAATTATGAAATAATACTTCCCATTAATTGAAATATTTTATTTTAAATGCATCATTTATGTAATAATACCCCTACCACCGCTGGTTATATAAAATATTTAAATTCAGTATCAGTAAAAAAGAAATCTTTATCATGACATATCTAATATTTCAGCTGTCCTTCGCGCGCTTTTTTGACATCAATAATTCTATAATTTGCAACTGTCACTGTCACCACTGGCAGATAACAGAAGACAGTCACACATACTGCACTCCAGGCCCTCCAAGGCCAGTGTCGATAACTTTAAATCCCTTATTCGCCAATTCTTGTGTTAGATCATGAACAACTTTTTGATTTGACGTATGTGGAACTAATACTATTGCATATCTGAAACAAGTGATATTCCCATTAAATTAACGCCGTCTAAAGCAGATTACTGTAATATATATATAGTCAGAATGTTATTGTTATAAACATGGAAATGGTTACAACATTGCTTTGTGTTGAATTGTAAATTCTCAAGTATAATAAAAATTACATACCCTCCTCCCCCCGCGCCGGTAAGTTTACACGCGAGGCCGAATTTATCCGCACTTGTTCTGACACTTTCTAAAGCGGGATGTGAGACGCCAATGGACGCAAGCAAACAATGATTCATGTTCCACAGCTCCTGAAAAACAATTATGGATTTCATATTCACATTTTATGTGATCAAATGCCATTGATCTAGTACATAAAAAATGTAATGTATTTACCGCCAAGTTTTGATATTGGGCATCAACATCTCCCTCGTAGTTGGATGATAGATTTTGTAGAATCTGTAATAAAGGGCACAACTTGAGCTACTATTACAATTCAAATAGTATGCCACGTCCATATATTATTTTTGTAAAATATGTTTCAGGGAAAAAATAAAACAGATATTTAAAAAAGGAATTGGGTAATTTAGGTACAATTAAAGATTATGCTTAAAGGTTGTCGTTTGGCAGCCCTAGCTCCGACCTTTTAAGTTTCTGTAACTTACACTCACATAAGTAATCTATACAAGATAATTAATATAATACGTATTTTAAAGCCTTCATTTTTCTCCTAATAGTGCAAGTGGTCCTCTCATGCCAATTCGTCTATAAGTGCCGAATTTCAAACTAAAATATTTTAATAAAGTTATATAACTATTTTAATTAAATTTTGATAAATAATAATTTGCAATCATGTAGATAGATTGTCATACCTTCAATGCGTTCTTTGCTATATGATCAATGGCGGTCATCACACAGTCTACAGCTTCTGGGTTTCTCTCCATCAAACCTCGCACTCTTTGTGCTAAAACTTGGGTCTGTCGACTAACTTGCGTGTCAACCAAGAGGATGCGAAGATTTAGTTTTAAGTCAAGAAGATTCGGTTTCTGACCCCTACGAAATACTACTAGAGAGCCGAAAGTCGCTGTCGTGTTGTCTATGCCTAGAAATATATATTTTTTCAATTTAAGGAACGACCCACACAGTTCGCCTTCAATAGATCAGAATGTTTTAAAGAAGATATACCTTTTATATCAATACGCTAAATAAATAAAGACCGTACCTGAAGGCGTCCCGTGCATGATTCTTTCACAGTTAAATGCCCATTGAGAAATAAGCTGCTTCTCCTCAAAATTTATAATACTTTTATTAGATGCCTTAGCAAACCGCAACAATGCCGCGGCTAAACAAACTGCAAAAGAAGCGGAACTTCCCGTTCCAGCACCAACTGTCAAATCTGACACAAAGCTAATATCAAATCCACGTATTTCTTTCCCGCCAAAAACGCCAAACACAACATAGAAGATGGCAATTAATGCATTCTTTTGTTTACCGCTGAAGTTATCGAAGTCCGGAAAGGTGTTTTTTACGAATATTTCTGTTTTTATTATATGCTCTTCGTGAGGTATTATTTCAGGGTGTTCCATATAGGCTTTGTAACTTAATACTTCTGTATTTATATGATGTAAGGGCACGGATTCCTTTATTTCTACAGATGGCAGATGAATGTTTATTGTCGTATTGGAAGTTTCCTAAAACATAATAAAATATTATTATTAAGTCATTAAAATATTTCTAACATTAAGACACAAGAACTCTTTTTCATATTTAAAATCAAATTGCCTATTTCATTTGAATGAATCGGTACTATAAGCTAATCAAATATTACTTGATTAGTCATAAAAAAACTAATTTAAAATAGTGACAGGATCAGGAGTTATAATTTATGTAAAGAGATTACCTTTTTGTGTGAAATAATGTGTTACATAATCTAAATGATCACTCGATTCAATTATCATAAAGGAAGTTACTTTTACAAGCAACAAATCACCATAGCCCGCGATTAACGATTATAATAGATAGCATTAAATGTTTACTACGATCTTTTAGCTGCATTTACCTTTAAATAAGCAGTTGTCCTCAATCCTAAACTAACTGCAATCGCAGTCTTCCCAAACACAACGGAATGTTCTCCATGAAGAATCACCTTTCCTGGTGCTGATACCGTAAAATTCATAGTAACCTACTTTTATGTCACTCAGATGTCATATGTACGTGAACAAAACAAACTATAAATAAAACGACTAGAGATGGTTTGATGCGATTGTATTTACATTGAAATCACTTTTTCCACTGTTCGACAGTTAACGTTTTCTGGCTGAATGCGTGTATCGTCTTCAGCTCTTCTTGCAATACTGAGTTAACTAGCCTGCAATAAATTACGAAACAAATCAAAGTCAGAAAAAAACGAACACTGTCATGCAATCACGTATTTGATTTCTTCATTGCGTCTAGCTCGGAGGTGGTATTCAAGAATCAAACATAATTTAAGCTTAGAACGCAGTACTGCCAAATTACTAGATTAAATCGTCATTAAATAGGACGGATAACTATGTCATATCTAGGGATAGCCTAGTGCGCCTGCTAATTCGAGTAACGGCATCCTTTTCTCAAAGGGGTTCAGAAAATTTTCTACCTCCCTATAACTTTGTTGTAGATAAAAATTATAAGACTTAGCAAGCAGGCATTCTATAAATACGGTATATTTCGAATTTACTTGAATTCAAACCAGTAGTTTAAGAATTATAACTAGTCGAGTTTAGTTAAATACGTAATACACTTAGCCAGAAGTCCCCTCTGTAGGGACCGAGAAAATTAACAGACTTGAACTGAGTTGCGAGACTTGTTTCTTTTACATGTTATGGTTTTGATGGGATAGTTAAATAGATTTAAATACAACTTACTTATGTCTTGCGAGAAGTGGCTTTCCCTGAAACTTATCAGAGACAACTAGAACGGAAAATTTTGCACCACAACCGTCGCTGTCATCTAAAACTTCCTGAAAAATAAATTTGTGTTATTTTTCGAATTTAATCGAAGATTTTATTTTGCATCATGCCCTAGGTTAACACTACTTGTACAGCAATTTTTTTTTTGTAAATTTTGAATCTTTGAAATAAATAAATGAATGAGAATTTGTTATCAATTATATGAAGCATGTTTTGAAGAATATCATTATGCACTTATTACTTACTACCTTAATTAGCGTAATATTTAATTATGATGATCTGAAATCAATTAGCAAGATTGTTTCATTTTTAATTAGGGACATTCACTTCCCAAATTTTCCAAAAAAAATTAAGTTGCATATTAACAATAGACAATGTAATGTCCTGTTATTATAACTTTAACTTAGTAGTATTTAATAGCATATACACAGCTTACATTGTAACAATGCGTAATTTTACTGTTACTATAGGATAATAAAACCAAGAGGTCTTCAATATTATTTTATTTAAAATATATTTATTTATTTTAAATACATTAATTGTTTTTTTTTGGCTTAATCTTAATTGGAAGTACAGTTGGCAAAGAAAATTGTTTGTGCATAAAGTATAAAAAGAAAAATAAGAAATGGATGCATGAAAACATTGAAATAAGCAAAGGAAATAAATCAGGGTACTGATCAGGTGGTTTAACAAAGAGCACTCCTAATAACAACCAAAACATTCCTTGTAGTGATAAGAAAAACGCTGTTGAGAGAAGTTTTAAAAATACTGAATTGTAAGTAACATTTGGATGGACTGATTTATAAACTTTATTAGCATTCAAAAAAGTCATAAACCAAGCATTTGGCTGAGCTAGCTTTAAACAAATGCTGTAAAAAGCTGTGTACACTAAAGCTGTTGCAATAAATGGAATTAATAATTGATCTTTTACTAATAATGGCAGCATGCTAAAAGTAGATACTAGGCCAAACCAAAAACACATGAATGGGTCATCTGGAAAGTAAACCAAAACAGGTATTGCAACAAGAAGAATTGTTTTCTCATGCACTTGAAAAGAAAATAAAAAGAATGCTAGAGATACATTAATTACTGACAGTACAAACTTTTTTCTATTTATCCTAAAAAATAAATCTAAGCAAGATGGCAATGATGCCATTAGGGTTGAAAGGAAACACATTTTAACCATCTCCTCATTAGAGTACACATTTTTAAGTTTTATAAACACATTGATAGTGCACCAAAAATTAGATACTTTATCCTCAAAAACGCCTCTTTTGATGGGAAATAATCTTTGTATTACGGGGAGTGCATTATCCCAAGAAGTAATAAACGGACACCATACTAATATAAAGCAAAATACAACTGCAATTGCTAGTTGAATAAACCTAACCAATGCATGCAGGGCTCTACTGCGATTGGGTAAACCAATAAAACATTTCCTGAACAAATAAAAGAAAAAGGGAAATGCATGATATAATTCCATTTGCTTATAGTTTAAAGCAAGAACAAAAAATACTGTGGCTAATATATCATTTTCTATAGCGACAATGAAGAATGTAGCCCATAAAAATAAACCCAATGATATACAGTTGTATTGAAAATGCCCATGATCAATTAAAATGATTCCAGGATACAATAAAAACAATATTGTAGCTATATCAACTCGTTTAAATACATTTTTATCATCTTTTCTTTTTATACGTTCAGCATCAATGCATAAACATAGGACAGCAGTAACATAAAAGTAGATATCACTTAGAAACACAGTCCAGCGCATGAAAATCTTGTGGCTATCATTTTCATAACCTCTTGATGCAAATAATCGTACTGATTCTGGATCTAGCCAATCAGCAACCAGCCCCATGAGAAAACTATGATATGCAGTTAATGGAGGATAGTCTAAGCCCCAATATTCCAAGTCATTATGCGTCGTATTCCGGTACCAATTCACTACCGGTGTTTGCACTGTTATTTCCTGCCAATGACGCTGGGCCTCGTAATCGCCAAACATTGGAGGCTTTTTGTATCCAGAATAAGGATAGGCGGCCACACACCATCGTATAACTAAAGCGAAGAACAAACCGGGAAGTAGCGCCTCTTTTGTCACAGTAAATTTGTCGGGATCAGCTCGCTTTGTCATATTGTATATTAAATGAAGTTAAACCATATTTCTTAGCAAAACTTTAATGCAAATTGCAAAACGTCTACAAGTTCGATGCGAGTAAGGGTTGCAGTAAGCAGACGTGTTATGTGATAATTTGACAGTTCGTACTTACAACATGAACCGCGTCAAGCTCTTTTGTTAACTTTTCTTTGATATATTCCTCCGTATACACCATATTAGATTTCTAACAGTAAATAGTTGTAAATGTGAAGAGGGAACGGTATTTCTAACCTTTTAACTTCAACTTCAATCAACGAAATATTCACCTTTAGGTTATATAATTTTTTTTATGTTGATGTTTATTTCACCGCCTTGATAAAACTGTCAAATTCTGTCTTAATTTCAACATATTATGTCAAGTCTAAGAGTCAGGAGTGGAATAAAAATGCGTTTAAAACTTAGTCCAATAAGGTTTAGGTAACATATTCTGTATTTAAAAAATGCGAGTGAATAAAAATCATGAAATCTAGATTCTAGAGGATGCAAAAAAAAATAGTTGGAAAAATTTCAGCTTTTTTATTTGTTCTTTTTAATTCTATGGTTATAGTTATAACTTTATGCCAGTTTCAAGTAAAAGATAGAGAAACTACAAGCAAAAATAATAAAAAAACAATATCAAAAGGAAACAAAGGAATAAGCTAGTTACAAACATAATATTTACATAAATATTAAATCTTAATATTATTGATTTTGAAAGAAGATAAGCAAGCAGCAAGATTTTTGTCGGAAACGGAACATGTAGAAATTGTAATAAATTCAGAAAGGAGGTGCGGTTCGCATCGGACGCAAGAAAGGAAAAACCAAAAACCATCAAAAATTTCAGCTTAAATCTCAACCAAAAACTTGTCAAATTATTGCTATTTTTAAGTAGCCCAAATAAATTTTTTGTTTTATTTTTTATTTTCTCCTTACTAATACTACAATGAAAATGGAAGGTGAATCGACGAAATTCATGAAAAATTTAACCGAATGGAGTTTTAGTCAGTATCCTAAGTACATTTTGTTACCAATTGATGAAAATTATGAACAAGTCAAGCCTAATATAAAAAATATTGTGTATTCAGAGGTAAAAATATACCCATTCATTTAAATCGGGTTGAAAAAAAGAGATAAATTTCATTGTTTAAAACGATGTAATTAAACTAATTTTATGAGAGAAAATATATTATAACTTATTACAAAGTAAATCAGAGTCATTCATTAATATACGCGTGCAAAAACTTTCACTAACAACATTTAACTTAAAATTCAATATAATTTTTATGTTTTTTTATATATTAGGTAACACCTCGGCCATTAGAAAGAAACCTTCGATTGGTTTGTGTATCAGAAGATGCGCTGAACAATATTTTAAATATGGACATTGAAATGGCGTCTCGTGATGAATTTATTGAATTAATAGCAGGAAAGAAATTACCGTACGGGGCTTTGCCTGTTGCTCACCGGTAATTCATCGGTTATTAAGTAATAATATAATACGATTTAATATTAAATATATTTATTTATAAATTTAATAAACTATAATCTTGTTTAGCTATGGTGGTCATCAGTATGGACTATGGGTCGGACAATTAGGAGATGGACGCGCACACATTCTAGGAGAATATGTAAATCGGTACTGGCGATAATAAATACAATTTTCATATTATTAACATTATACACTACTTGAAAGGTTTTATATTATTTGGTTTTAAAATGTATTATATATTTATATGTAAGTTCCGTACCTATGTAAACATATTTTGTGTGTTAAATATTTTTTATACTTAAGTTAAAGGAGGAGGTTAAACTTTTAATAGCTTTTTCACGATCTGGTAAAAAGTTTATTGTAATATGATACTTTACTTGGGTCATATGTAATTAAGTTTTGTTTGAGGTAATTTTATTAGTTTGTCGTAAAATGTTTGTTTAAAGCTTGAGTGAACGATGGCAAATACAATTGAAAGGATCGGGTCAAACCCCATACTCTCGTACTTACGATGGAAGAGCAGTTTTACGGTCAGGAATAAGAGAGATGATTGGCGCTGAAGCCTGCTACCACCTTGGTATACCTACAACTAGGTCTGCAGGCTTAGTTGGTAATTACTTCTCGTCATATATTAAAGTTATTCCAGGCGTTTCCTTATATTCCTAATATAATTTCCTAATATTTGTTAAAACATTAGCTTGATAGGTAATTTTAGAATTCTTTTAATTTATCATTACTACCTGTACATATTTGAATTAAAGGAACGTGTTAATTACCTAATTAACTCTTGGTTGTCTGCTTGTATAGTCTAAACAAATTAATTTTCATATAGTAAGCGACGAAACCGTAGTACGAGATGTGTACTACACAGGCAGTCCAAGGCGTGAGAAAGCTGCTGTCTTACTCAGACTGTCTCCTAGTTGGTTTCGTTTTGGATCACTAGAAATACTTTCGAGAAATGGCGAAATACCTGTTTTAAAGCAACTCTTAGACTTTGTTATTAAGGTATGATATCCATATAATAGCAAATGCGATGAGAGTTATAATGACTTCTATCTCAGTTACACGAAACAATATTCTAAAATTCTTATCGCTTAGTTAAATCATAAATATCGAGGTAAGTAATTTTTTTTGTGTTTTAGGAGTATTTTCCTGATATACAGTTAACCGATGAGAACAGATTTATTCGATTATTTTCCGTAATCGCTCACAGAACCCTAGCTTTAGCAGCTAAATGGCAAGGTGAGTGTAAAATTGTGTAAAACTGTAATTAACATTTTTAAAGTAAGTTTTAAACAAATTAAGGGTTCAGGAACGCAATTTTAAGTGACTCCCGTATGTCAAAAACATATTGGAAACTGTTTTCTGAATCTCACTAAGGGTGAGAGAATGCATATTAGTAATTATATATATCATATTTCGTTTCATGCAAAAATATTATGTTATATAATATCATTGTCGTTAGAGATAAAGCTAGTCTTGTGCTAACAATTTTTTTAGTTATTGATCAGAATAATACAATTATTGTTCTTTTATGTGTGATAATTCCTTTTTTGTATCTATTTTAAGTAGTAATTATTTAGATCTTTGATCAACGTTTGAAATTAGCATGGATTTGTTAACGGTTATTAAAGCGTTAAAAAATGCTTCAGGTTTTGGCTTTACCCATGGCTTATTAAATACGGATAACATGAGTCTTTTAGGCCTGACCATGGACTATGGCCCATTTGGATTTGTAGACTCTTACGATGGTGGCTTTGTAGCCAACTGTTCTGATGGAGAAGGGCGGTATGCACTATCTAAACAGCCTGATGTAAGTTGTGTTCCTACGAGTGCATATGTCTGCCTGATATTTTTGCATCATTAAACTTATTAGGTGCATGTTTTACAGTGAGATTATTATAAAACTATTCACCTTCTTGCGACTATTTTTATCGATTAGCTGCTCTACCAGAAATATTTCATATTTAAAAATACTCATCATTGAAATATTGTATAGGTTGTCGTCTGGAATATTGGTCAATTAGCAAATGCAATCAAACCTCTCCTGTCTCCATCTCAGCAGATTCATGTGACGCATATATTAAAAACCTTAGACACATACTGCAAGAACAAAATTTTGTAAGTTACTCGTGATTCGTGAGGCTTAATTAAATTGTAGGATTAAGTGAATTTCTTTTATATAATTGTATTTATATTAAATACAATGTTTACAGAGAAACTTTTTTGATGAAAATTGGTATACGCGAAGAGAGAAGGGGTGATGAACAGCTGGTGGAGAAGCTATTAGATATGATGCAGCAAACTGGTGCTGATTTTACGAGTACTTTCAGACAGTTAGCTGAAGTAAGATATTATTTCTTATTTGGCAAAATAATATTTAGCATTTTTATCTAACAAGCAGCGACACTCATAATTCCAGAAGGTTTATTAGAAATCATGTTTAAAAGTTTTTTAAATTAATAAAAACAATATTGAGTAAACTTCTTGCGATGATGCTGATGGCGATGGCTTTGTCATGTACAAATATGTACATCAAAAAAATACTAGAATCCTAATATGTTTACAGTTGGAGCCAAACGAAATGGTGAATGAGATAAAGTTAAATGAAAAATGGTCACTTAAAAGATTATCAATGCATGCTTCGTGGGGATGCTGGCTAGATCAGTACAGGGAGAGATTAGAAAAAGAAGCAGGTTAATACTCCCTGTGTCTTATCGGTTGCATGGTCTCATGTAGTTACAAAACGTAGATTAATTACGCTTGCCAATATAATGAAGTCATAAAGTATTTTCACAGTACCAAGCATGTGCATATAAATTTAATCCCGAAACCTGGCTTATATAACTTATATACTCCACTAAAAAAAATATTTTTTTTTTAGTGGAGATCAGCTCATTGGGTGTATTTGAAGATGAGCGCCGGCGTAGGATGTTAAGTGTTAACCCAGTCTATGTGCCAAGGAACTGGATGATACATGAAGCGATTTTAGATGCGGAACGAGATGACTTTGAAAAAGTACGAACTTAATTTTTTCATTATTATTTTTATACATATTTATTATTTGTTAAACCTTCAAGAATCTTAAACTCTATTATATCAGCTTAAATTTTGTGCAAATTTCAGGTAAGGTTTCTCTTAGAAGTGCTAAAAAGACCATATGATGTTCAACTTGCAGCCGAAGCTAAAGGATTTTCAGCGCAACCACCACATTGGGCCTATGCGTTAAAAATAAGCTGCTCCAGCTAATTGAGCTTGACCGAGTATTGTAAATTAAATAAAATTTTAATTATTTTAATTGTGCTTGATTTGTAACTAAAAGTTTGACAAGTAGTGAACGCATCTTTATCATGGATATTAACCTGTGAATTGTGATCTTTGAAATCTAAATAAATATTGTGAAACTCTTACTAAATTATTTTTAATTTACTTAATAAATTGCTATAACCGCAAACTACCCATTCCTAGAATTATTTTAATGAAGCGTGGATTAAGTGCGTTCAATGCGGTATTACGTTGCCAAAAAGAAGTAATGTTGGGCACTACAAAATTAATAAGTGATTTTAAAGATTTTAAGTTTAAATCTTCGCCAAATTATGCTAAATTGCCCATTAATAATAATCCGGAATATAATGTTCCTGTTGCTGTTAATAATGCAATATTTTCCAAGGTGATTCCAACAGTATTACTATTTCATGGCATATTATTTAAAAGTATGTTTCCATTAAGATTTTTCGTTATTGTAATATTTTGCTTGATACCAAAAGCACTTTTTGCATATTATTGTTCCTTAAACATATAAGTCATATTAGTATAACATAATGTTGAATCTCAAACACTTGCATAGCAAAAAATATTTAAATAAAATTTAATACAGATATATTTAAGTAACGGCACTCTTCATGTAGTTTCGTAGTTTCATTCCATGTGCTTTTATAAAGAAGACAATGTTATCTACCATGTGTAATAACTTTTCAGGTCCCAACAGAGCCACTGGTAGGCAAGCTTCATCTTGTTTGTGTATCAGAAGAAGCTTTAAATGATATTTTGGATTTAGATCCTAAAGTTGCAGACAGCGAAGAATTTGTGAATTTTGCTGCAGGAAAATATTTACCTGAAGGTAGCCTTACTGTATGTCATAGGTGAGTACTTAAATATTACTAGTTATTGCTATAGTGAATTTACTACTGATTATTTAATAAATCAAGCATGGATATATTTATTTGCAAAATGTAAAAATGTACTTACAAAATGAATACAAAATTGTAATTGGAAATGATGATTACAGTCTGTTATGTAGTGCTTTTGTGCATATATAATGTTGTTGAAAATATATTATATATGTACAAAAGCACTTATACATATGACGGTAAAATATATCTATTTTACAGATATGGTGGTTACCAGTTTGGTTACTGGGCTGATCAACTTGGTGATGGGAGAGCACATATTCTTGGAGAATATGTTAATAGGTTATTATTATATATGTATATTTAAACAGAAACAAATCTTTATTGATTTAAAGCTAATTTATAGAATTTTTTAGAAAGGGTGAATCCTGGCAAGTTCAATTAAAAGGTTGCGGTGAGACACCTTACTCTCGTTTTGGTGATGGCAGAGCTGTATTGAGATCTTCCATCAGAGAAATGGTGGCCAGTGAGGCTTGCTTCCACCTTGGCATACCAACCACTAGAGCAGCAGCATTGGTAGGTGAGTTTACATAATTATACAATTACTTAAATAAGATAATTGAATGATATATATAAGGTAGGAAGGTATGAGAAATAAACTGTCACAGAAATTATGCCTTATATAAGTGCATACAGCAAAACAGCTAATTTATCAATTAATAATTTAATGTTGCAGTAAGCGATGATCATAAAGTATGGCGTGACAAGACATATAGTGGACGTGCACTCCAAGAAAGGGCGGCAGTTGTAATCCGGCTCGCGCCTGCGTGGTATAGGATTGGGTCCTTTGAGATTCTGTTGAAACGACGCGAACCAGACCTCGCACGGACGCTAGCAGATTTTATTATTGAGGTATAAAATTCGTAGATTGTAATATAAATAAGTGCTATGATGACACATAATATTAAGAGTAAGTATCTTATTAACTGGAAAATAAGGATGATAGAGAAATATATAGTTTTCAAGAAAAAAAAATCAGTGTTTTAAGAAAAGATATTTATTTGTTCCATTTTTTGTTGTTTTAGCATCACTTTCCTGAAATAAGCATAGATGATACAGATAGATATGTCAAATTGTACTCTGAAGTCGCACATAGGAATTTGGACATGGTAGCCACATGGCAAGGTACAGACTTAGTATATATTTATATGTTAATCTGGAAAAAGTAATAATTGAAAATTAATACCCATTAATATTATTTTATATATAAATAATAATTTTGTGTAAAAAATCATATCATCCTAAAGTATTTTCTCTTCTCGTTATCCTAGGTGTGGGTTTTACTCATGGAGTTCTAAACACTGATAATATAAGTCTGCTTGGTGTGACCATTGATTACGGACCATATGGCTTCATGGATCATTATTATGATCATTACGTACCAAACTCCTCTGACGATATGGGTAGATACGCTTACAAGATGCAACCTGAAGTATGAAGCTTAGAATATACTTTTAACGACTTTGAATAATATAATGTAGCATTCATACACCAATAATATCAAAGAAAATAATAATTTATAATTCATTCTGCTTTACAGTCTCAGAAAATTATTACATTAAAAAGAGAATATAAAGTATCTCTTATTTCTTTGGTACCACAAAAATTGTATAGGATATTTTGGATTTTTTGCGCATTAATTCTCTTTTTAAAACAGATCTTTTTTTTTCTGATTTTGAAACAGATCGAATCCAACACATTTCCATATCCGTTCAATGAATATTTATTTATTTATTATAAATATATGGGTATAGATAGAAACGAACGCTAAACTTGATATTAACCATAGTTTTTAAGAAAAGCTGACTCCCTTATGAAACTAAGCTATTTGATTGTTTGCTATCATATATTTTTGATACAGATTTTATTATGGAATTTGGACAAATTTGTTGAAGCGCTTATACCAATATTGTCTGTCGAGCAAATAAACATGGTCAGAGACATAGAAAAAACATTGGAAGGATATGTTGAAGACAAGCTAAGGTAGGCTTTATTCGCAATATTTTTTAAAGATATATTTTTTTTTTTCTTACGAGCTAGAGGACCAGATTGAAAACGCCGTAAATGTGATCTAGGGTTTAAGTTCTATTTATCCTAAAGATGTCAAGTATCGAATGTTTTAAATATTTTTTTGCAGAAATGTGTTTAATAGAAAGCTAGGCTTGGAAACTTATAAAGAAGGCGACGAAATAATTGTAAAGGAATTATTTAGTTTAATGGAGGATACAACAGCTGATTTTACTGCCACATTTAGGCAACTGGCTGAAGTGAGTGTTATAAACGTATTATACAACAATATAATATATATACATGTATGTATGTAATTTGTAAATTTAACAACATACAAATAATATGTATTGTTTAGGTTTTATTTAATATGATGAAAATTTGTCTAACATTTTAAGAAGTTGTAAAAAAGATTTTTAAAATTTAATATATTTTATATTTAATTATTAACAAATATTTATTTATATATATTTAATAAAAATAAATTGATTAAGAAAAAGAAAAAATATAATATGTGATTTGTATTTGTTATTCAAAAGCAAGTGGCAATGTAAAAAATTTCTAGTATTGATTATTATATTCTTATGTTAGAATAATGTGGGTGTGGCCTGGATAGTGAAAGAAACAATTATTTTACTTTACTATCGATTTAATCATCAAAATAATAGACCCTACCTAATATAATAAAGCTTTTTAATCCAACCAACAAACTGATAATGATCGTCATAATCGATCAATAAAATATTTACTTTTTAAACTGTGTATTTAGGTGAAATTAGATGAATTGTTTAAAGAAGATGTACTCGAAAAGCATTGGTCCCTTAACAAAATAAAGAATGGAAAAACGTGGGAGTCTTGGGTGAAGACGTATTGTGAAAGAATTAAAGATGAAAATGGTAAGATATATTTAATTATATATTATTCCGAACGACCGATTTCATCTATAGTTTTTGAATATATTGGCTGGTTAATGATATTGCTAGATATGTAATGAGGTAGTTTGCTATGTTAGTTAATTCATAAAATGTTACATAAAATAAAGTGAAAATTTTTGTATAAGTAAGTTTGTTATTATTATGTAAACTTTAACTTTATCAATGAAATGTATTAGTATATAGACAAACTTAGAACATTAAAAATATTTATACAGTGACTGATGAAGAGCGACGCGAACGTATGATTCGAGTGAACCCACTGTATGTGCCGAGGAACTGGATCCTCCAGGAAGCTATCGCTGATGCCGAGAAAAACGACTTCAAAAAGGTAAAACTTAACTTATCTATAAGTTTTATAGTTAAATTAGAGATGTTCGTAGTAGTGTAATAATACAGTATGTAAAAACTGAAAACATTCGCTCTGTGTTCAGTCGCTTATAAGTAACGATATAAATGAGAAGGAAGGATTTAGTGCGCTTCCTCGACTTAAAGGGAGGCAAGAATCCTTTTAAGTCCAGTCTAATCGCTGATTGGCCAAAGCCATATACGAAAACACTTCGTAAGCGCGATTTAGATTAACAACATCGTTCTGTAGCCGCAGGTTATAGGTGTTGATTAAGTAACGAAAGGAAGAACGCTGAAGAAATATACAATATCTTTAAATATAAACGATTGCACCAAATTGCTTTTTTTTTGTTGGTTATTGACAAAGTTTGTATGAAAACATTTTTTATTATGGATAATATTTTTAATGTCAATATGGAAAGTAAATTAAATCGAAATGATCGTCACTGTGTGGTTAGATACCAAGTAGACGATAGTCCTACTATTAAGGAAGGATTATCGAGTAAACCACAGACCTCTTGAAGATTTTTAAGACTCTCGCATTATAACATACATAATATGTACATATTTATATTTAATTTATTATAGTTTTAGTAGCCGGTTTCACCTACTTTTAGTGCGTCTAGGCCAAGGAAATCGTGCCACGTTCTTTTCCTGGCGATTATCATCGATATTTCCTCGGGTCGGTAGGCACACAGGGCTATTTATTGTCTTAAAAAAAATAAAAGAAACTATTTTTTTGCAGGTCCAACATCTAATAGAAGTATTCAAAAGGCCGTTTGAAATTAATGAGGAAGCAGAGAAACTTGGTTATTCTGCACAGCCTCCAAGTTGGTCTTACGGATTAAAATTAAGTTGTTCTAGCTAATTACATATAAGAAATTTCAGTTTATAGTGTTACATGTATAGAGAGTTGATAATGTGATATTTTAAGTCTGTTATTAAATGTTTTATTAATAAGTTTTGTTTATTATACTATTTCCTGATTTTAACTATGCAATTCAAATCTTGGTAGTACACAAATATTGAATATAAAATCTTGATATAATAAGCAGTGTAGTTTAGTAGTGATAGAAACTAAAATCACTGTATACATAATTTTAATCAATAAAATATTCTTCTTAATTTATAATGCTGTACAATTAAAGGAGTAACATAAAAATATCATAATTTGAACTGTGACAAAGAATAAATATGTTTTTGATCACATGATTAACTAAAAATTTATACATAATCTTCATCACCACTATCATCAGGTTCAGAATAGTCTTCATCTAATTCTATTTTTAACTTTTTCTTTATTTGAGTATTTTCTTTGTCCTCCTCGAGATTTTTTTGTGCCTCAGTTTGAGCTGATCTGTGATGGAAAACAAAGGAAATACTCTTTGCAAGGTCCCAACACTGTTTTAATACTAAATCAGCTAAACTCTTTTTATCTGCACAATGATACCAATTGGAAAGGTCTGATGTACAGTCTGAGTTCTCTGGTGGTAATGTAACTTGAATATTATTGACACAACGCTTGCACCTAAACTTACTATGAGTATCTGATAATGTATTTTCTTCAAGACGGAACAAATCTTTCAAATCATCAGACGTAAAGTGACGTAATGAGTCTTCATTTTGATCAACAACTGTGTCACTGAGTGCTTTCTTATGTGCTTGGCGCTGGAATATTTTTTCTTCAATTGTCCCAGTAGCCAAAAGACGATAAATGTAACAAGGTTTCTTTTGACCATCACGCCATACTCTAGCCATTGCCTGATCATCATTTGCAGGGTTCCAGTCTGGGTCAAACATAATCAGTCTATTAGCACCAATTAAATTTAAACCACAGCCCCCAGCTTTTGAACTCAGCATAAATATCCACTCCTTGGAATTTTTATCATTAAAACTTTCAACCACTTTTGCTCTCTTTTTAATGGTCATAGAGCCATCCAATCTTACATACAAATACTGTCTTTTGCGACATAATTTTTCAAATAAGTCCAAAGTTTGTGTATAGTTAGAAACTAGAACAATCTTGTCATCTGTATTTGTTTTCAAGTTTGCTAATATACAGTCAAGTATCATTAACTTACCAGAATATTCTGGTCTCACATCTTTTACATCATAATTACTAGGTAACATGTCTTTAGCCTTTTCGAAACCTTCTGATCTTTCCATGATTTTTTCATATACTAAATCTGGATGATTACATAATTTTTTTAATGTAGTTATACTAGATAAAGCACTGAGAGTATTTTTATCACCAGAACCAGAAAATTTATTTCTAATTGCATCAGAACTAATAAAATTTTTGTAGATCTGTGTCTGTAAGTGAGTCATTTTAACACAAATAACTTGTTCAAACTTGACTGGCAAATATTTAGTTAACAAAGTACTTGTTCGTCTTATCATACATTTGTTTACTATTGATGTTAAGGTCTGAAGACACTCTTGAGCTCTTTCTCTCTCTTGATCACTTGCTAAAGCATCTTGTCCCTTTAGGATATGATTTTCATAGCGTTTCTTAAATTCTTGGGCTGTACCAAGTATGCCTTCATTAACAAAGTGTACTAAACTAAAATATTCTGTCAAATCATTTTGTATAGGTGTACCAGATATAAGTATACGTCTTTTTGCCTTTAATCCCATTAATGCTTGATAAGTTTGATTCTCACTATTTTTTAACCTGTGTCCTTCATCACATAGCACCAAACCAACTTCAGATGAATGTAAAATATTAGAATAAATTCTGAAGGTTTCATATGATATAATAAGCACTGGTGTAGCAACTCTCATGGCATTATAGGTATTCATAAACTGTTGTAGTTTTAATGTTATTTCAGCCTTTGACCCACCATCCATTGGTAATGCATTAATTCTTTGGCCAAGCCATTTGTGGATCTCATTGTACCAATTTTTCACTAAACTACTAGGACATACAATAATTGCTTTGCTAATTGTTGGCTTACAGTCTGGACCTTGGCGTAAAAGAGTCCAAAGAAGGGTTATACACTGCAAAGTCTTTCCCAAACCCATTTCATCTGCCATAATGCAGCCATAGGCATTATCTATTTGCATTCCTGTCACACAATCATACATAAACTTGACACCCTCTCTTTGATGTGGCCTTAAAATATTTCCCAGTACTGGATCAACAACTACAGCTACTTTTACGTCATTAGCATTCATTTTCATTTTCTCGTGTTCTGGAATATGAGGTGGAAGATACAAAACTAAAGCATTTGGCTCATCTGGATCATGCAATGCACGTCGAATTTGGGTTCGCTTTAATCCCAAACTTTTACTGCAATATGATGATACATAATTTGGAATAGGGACTCTAAAGGGTTTACTTAATATTTGTTTAATTAGGTTCTCGTGATCAGATAAAGATAATGTCTGTGAAAGAGTTTTCTGTGCAAGAGGAATCCTAGTACATGCTCGCTTTGTCCTTTTAGATGGGTTTAAAAGGGGACTCTTAAATACATCGTTGCTGGAGCCAATCTGGCTCGGTGCCATGCTGCGCCGCATTTTGCTAAACGTTTACAATGCACTTATTAGTATGAATATACAGAACATGATTTAAATATAAACGCAGTAACATTGAAATTCAAATTTTAACATTTTTGATAAACCGTAAATAAGAACAAACTTTCATTTAACGAACCTGACAGACTGACATTGCCTGTCTCAGAGGTGACTTGACGTTAAAAGTTAGTGCGTAACATTTACACAGATTATAATAATAATTTTATAGTTCAGTCATTACGTCGAAAAAATCGTCTTAGAAAAGACGAGAAGAATGTATATAATGACTGGACTATTATATATATCAGGCTGATGCCAGATAATCTGAAACGGTAATCAGTCGACAAAATTTACAATGATTAGACATCACATCTGTCATCTCACTCCAAAAGGGCATATTCTTTACAATGAAATACGTAAAACTAGGGGTTGTGGACTTCTAGGCCAGAAGGAAACAATTTTGTAATGAAATTACAATATTATTTAAATTTAAAGTTTCTTATATCGATATTGTTTTTAAAATGCGATGAATGAAAGAAAAAAAAAACAATTTTATCCTTTATTGTATCAAAAAAGGAAGGTTTTTATATGCATCAACTACCTTTTTAAAGAAATTAAGCTTCAATCGTTTTTAACGTTACTTACATCACAGATCAGTTACGTTAGCGCACAAAATCTTACTCGTTTAAAAAGCAAACCATCTTCGATGTTTGATTATACATTATGCATTTTTATAAAACTCAATACAAGTAGGTATTAAAAAAAATGTTTTTAGACTCATTTGAATCTGTAGCTTTTACTTCTTAGATAACCGGAATACTTTAACTGACGCTTCATCAAACACACAGTCCGTTCTGGATGGATACACACTTTTCAAATTCCCCTCTAAATCCACCACTTTCACCTGCAAGTATAAGTTTTTAATAAATCACAAATTTATCTAAACAATTAAACATTTAAGCATGAATAGCAATCCCACTCACTTTTTTT
Source organism: Pieris rapae (assembly GCF_905147795.1). Lineage (NCBI taxonomy): Eukaryota > Metazoa > Arthropoda > Insecta > Lepidoptera > Pieridae > Pieris > Pieris rapae. The sequence continues at coordinate 3,502,729 of NC_059511.1, read as the reverse complement.
AAATTGTTTATTTTATTTTAGTGAGATATTCACACATTAGTTATATTTAAAAAGTTCAAGGTCAAATTTAACCCCTTATTGTCAACCAAGATTTAGGAATGTATTTGACTTCACTAATCACTACAACTTTACAAACCTGTTGAACAGTGAGAGTGTGATAAGGTGAGTTCTCTTCATCTCCAATGCCTAGCATAAGGCATTCTTGGAGTAGTTTGTCCATCACAGTCTTGCAGGCTCCTAGAGAGGAATGTGATGTCACCTCAACCAACATTGATTTACTTTCATGAGACATCTAAAATGAATACACCAACATAGTTAAATAATATTAGTATAAAAATAATCATAAAATATTATATTAGCTACTGCTGATATTGAGAGAGTGGCTAGTAGATGAAAATTAGTATTCAGTCAGCAAAAAAAACCTGAAAATTTACCAGTGCCTCCTGCAGTAAGGCCCCATAAGCCACAGGTGTTCAAAATGTTCAAGAAAATAGGACAGAAACACCAAATACTCATGTTAAAAATTATAACACACCAAATTATATGAAGCATGCTGATTTTTTATCAAGACTGCAATAGTTTTGATAACCAATGTTAATTAAAATTCATGTTTAAAACCATTAGTATTTGTAATTTAGTTCGTATATTTGAAGAATTGTTAATTTACATGTCCAAATTATATCATTATTATAAAAGTTGTGTTTTTAAAGAAGAAATAATGTTATTGATAGAACTATTATGATATATTATTTTGGTTATATCACACCCCACCAAGTTTAGGACAGGCTTTAGTCACCTGATCTAAGAAAGGTTACTAATCATTTTTAAATTGAAATTTTCATGCAATAGAATATTTCAAACTACATAAAAATTGTAACACAGCTGTCATCGGGTAAGATTTTACTAGAAACAATAGTTTTTATAAATCAGAATGCATAATTTCTATACTCACTTTAGTATCATCTGAATTAGTGATAGGCGGAAAACTGATGACTCTACCTTGAGAATCTTCCAAGCATGGGTATTTGGGTTTTCCTTCCAGTAAATACAGGTATCTGTGTAGAAAAACATAAAAAACCAAAGTAATAAAAAATATACTGTCCAGCAAATTCCACAAAATATTTGCATGTCAGCCTGCCCCTTTACAAAACAAAAATGTTTTACCAAAAATTTATGTACACAACTACAAAAAAACTTGCTACAAAACAATGGTCATTTAAAATAACACATACTTATGAATACCAGAATACACATTTCTTTTCTTCTCTTTTCTTAGAGCTTCTGCCTCGGTGGTCAGCTGGTGGAACAGTTGTTCCCCAGTAAATGGCTTGGATCTTGTAAGAGGTGTCAGTTTTAGTTTTGAAGGAGCTTTTGCTGTGTATACAAGGTTACCTAAAGAAATGTCATTAGTATAAGTACTAGTAAGTATAAAAATAAGTAGATAAAGATTTTTTAATTATAAAACCTTTATTATGTTTATTTAAGGTATATGATAATTATATCATAGTCAAAGGAAAACTCAATTTATACTTAATATGTCTAATGGAGATCTATAAAAAGAAAAGAATTTTTGTATACCTGGTGGTATCTTCGCTGTGTCATGTGTAGCTATTGTAGCGACATTACGTTTATCACAGACTGTATCATGTAATTTTGTTTGCATCTGAATGAATTTCTTGAACAGTACTTCATCAAAATGCAAATCATTAATTATGCAACACAGGATAAAGGGACGAATATTGCAAACTTCATTCTCAACTATTTTTACTTTTAATGTGTCGTCATCTACATGTAAGATTTTTAGACTGTGACAGAGATCATTAATATTTTCTTCAGGTTGTGGTTCTTCTTTTTTGCCCTTTTTCCCTTTCTTTCCTGTTGGTTGAGCATTGTCTGCTTTTGGGCAGTGTTCTCTGATATAGTCTAAAACCTGCTTTGTACGACACTGATCAACTAGCTTTTTGAGGCGCTTATCGGACAGTTTATTGCCTTTTAGATTTAGTTCTGAAATTGGGTAAAGAAAACAGAAGTTGTTATCATTGTTGTAAATAATTTTTAAGCATTTAACCTTATTTCCTAATAAGAATTATATGTGACTTAATGTAAAGATACAACTTAAAATATGCAATTACCTTTTAATTTCGACATAGAAGCTATCTCTCCTGGAATAGTCATCAATTGATTGTCACTAATATCAAAGTTCTTTAAAGACTGTAAAGTACTAGCCACATAGGAAGGTAATACTTCAATTAAGTTTCCTTTAATCCTGAAATCTGTGAAGTGTGGAAAACTTCCTCCTTCCATGTCTGGGAAACTCGTAAGCTTATTATTTGAAAGATCAAATGTTATAAGGTTTAGCATATCGCCAATTTTAGGCATCTCGGAAATTTCATTAGAGCTTAAGTTTATATTAGTAAGCTCTTTCATTTTATTTAAACTGTCTGGAATACATGTAAGTTGGTTTCTTGAAACATCTAGAACTTTTAACTTTTGTAATAAGGTTATGTTTTCATTAAATTCCGTCATTTTATTACCGTATAATAGTAAGGATTGTAGATTCACCAAGTATTTTATTTCATCAGGTATGCTAGTTAGACAAGTATCGCTGATATTTAAAAGATTTATGTTGGTTAATTGAAATACATTTTTATCTAAACCTTCTTCTGAAATTCGTTTTGAAATAGTGGCGCCAGATAACTTGATTTCATGTCTGTTTTCTGATTTCGCCGTAGTTACTTCTGGCCATGCACTCATTTTAAATTTGGTTATTCAAAGAATATTTTAAACAAACTTCCAAGATAATTTTAAGAAAAAATCGCACGTTTTTCCGTTAGTGCCGCTGTCAGAATTCTCAAATATCAACCATGATCCAACATTTTCGAGCAAAGTGCAAACGTTTGTGTTTGACAGCTGACAGATAAGTTGTTTCCTAACGAGCTGTGTATCATATTGTATATTATATCTGTTGTATTCGACGGCATAAGCCAAGCCAGTTGCCAGTTAAATTTAATAAAAAACACATTTCCTTTAATTAGTATAAACAGTTTCACCTTCATCTTATTTAAATTAATAAGCGTAATTTTATTATTTTAAGATAATTTATTGGAAGGCAGAAAATAGCTACTAAACTACTACTTTCACTGTGTAAAAGTCTGACAGCTATCATTTTAGACTACTACTTTAATCAACGGCAACTCGTATTTGTCGATTCCGATTTAACAAATTTAAAGATTTTTTATTTTGTACAGCGAAAGTATTGGCATTTTAATTATAAAATAAATACATAATAAGTGCCTCTAATTTTACGTTTAGGTACTGCCCGTTCTCAAATCAAGGGCGTTTAATGGAAGAGAAGAACTGGCAATAAACTCTCTGCCACTCTTTTTAATCGCCAAGTTTTTTTGATTTACACAATTTTTGCAAGGAGCTACAACCATTATACCATGTTTCACGTGACTTTAATAGTTAATTAATGATAATAAAATAAATTGAAAACAATGATTTGTCCTCTATCAGGCATGGTGCACTAGGTAAGTACGCACTTACATTCTCGTGGGAACAACACACAAATACATAGTCGAAATAACCATCATCACCGTATCTATGATTTCAAGTCCGACCAAGTCACCACATGTAGCACCTGATCACGAGTATGATCCATGGTACGCATAATATATATATAAATTAACTATTATATATATTAACGCTAAAACGCCATTTTAAGCGTTTACAGAGTTAGGTACCTGGCTAACTATGCCATTCAGAAACTAAACTAGACAGAACAAAACTGTCAAAATGTTATAGAATTTTCTTATGATATATTATAACATACATTATTTTCGTGATAACATTCTAAATCGAGCCTAACATATTTTAGTACTTTATAAGTGCATAATTAAACATTTTCTAGGAACTTTGTGACGACAGTCGAAAGCTAAGCTGGACGCATAGCTTGTATTAGGGAAAGATAAATAAATAGTAATTCTGGGTAATTTAACCCAAACAATTAAATTGGAATTAACATCAATAAATATTTGTAAATTATATTTCATTTAAAATTATAAGTTAAAAGAAGTGGAGTCAGAAGGAAACATTCTTCTGTTCTATTTATGTCGAAATTATTTTAAGTGGAACGAAATCAAATTAGGACCTCTGGAACACTGTGCTTTACAACGCCACGAAGGCATTAAAATAAAATCTAAAATTAGTTCTGGGTACCGTTTAGTAGTTGTATGCACAATACGTATTTTATTTATATTAAATTTTTTACAGAAAATTATGTCGACTGTAAATTAAGTTTTTGAATTTGTTTATCGACATCGTCGATCGATATTTAATGAGCCATGTCAGCTAATTAGTTACGCACACTAAATTTATCAAAATAATCCATCTTTTATCAATTAATTCTTTTTATATTAATCTATAATTAATGCAATGAGCCAGTAGTTGTAAATGAGAGCTCAAAAAATGTTGACTCTTTTTCTTTTTGTGTTGGCTTTTGTGACGGTAATTTATTTATATATTCCTTTTTGTGTTATGACGATTTTTTTTGCCAATTTTTTTAATGATAACTACAGACTGTACGCCCACCCTATAAGTGAGATGTGCTCGTTGGAGAATTCGCTTGTCTCGATTCAACCGTTTGACAGAGTTTCCGAGAGACGTGGATTAGTATACGATTAATATTTTTTTTATAGAACACTAGGCAAGCCCAAAGACACTCAATGCCAGCGTGCGACTGCGTTTCCGGCCTTTAAAGAATTGGTACAATCTTTTCTTAAGGGACCCTAACTCGAATTGGTACGGAAATAATTCAGTGGGCAGCTGACGATTCCAAACGCTCTTTGTTGAATACGGATAAGTGGAAAGAGCTGGTACTGGGAACCTCTCGCCCGAGCGAGTACAGTAATCCAGAGAATAGTACTCCATGTGAGGCTGAATTTGCACAGTTGAAAGCAGTGGCATGGAGTGAGGTACCTTCTTGCCTTGCTGAGCACACCATTTTGGAGGCTAATTTAGCCTTACTCGTCAAATGACCCCGAAATTGAATGTCGTTAGATATGTCAACGCCAAGTATTCCGATGCTCATTGTGGCTTTAAGAAGAGTGTCTTTGAAAAGAGAAGTAGCGGAAAGCATGCTTTTTTAACAGAAACGCGTAAACTTGTGTCTTCTTGGTTAAATAAGGCTTGATTTAGTTTACCCCAGTGCAAGACTCCACGTAGTCTCCAGAGTTTCAACTTCAGACACAAGTTTGTTCCGGTCAGCGACAACTGCCCAAGAAATACCTGCCCAGCCTGTGTAAAGAGTGAGCCCAGTACTGTCATCTGCATAGCAATGAATGTTGCTAAGTTGCAACATATCATTGATGCAGAAGAAACACGGCCGGAGATAGAAGACACCCTTGAATAAACCCTTTCGTTTACGGGTGTAAGGTCGGAACAAGCAACAATGGTCAAAGGTCGATGATGACCTTGATGCTCGGATCGGCAAGAAAGCTGGAATTTCTCTGGAAGCCTACTGGCTTCAGGCATCTGTCAGCTGGCATCAGAATTTAGGCTTCCGCTTTAACCAAACTAACCGCTAGCGTACCCAGTGGACTCAATTGCCTTTGCCTATCTATGTGTAAGGTATTCAGAAGGTCACCAGCTGAACGACCACGGCAAAATGCTTACCGAGCTGGCTACCTGAAGAATAAGGAAGTTATAGCTATTAGCAATGGGATAGTTAAACGGATCAGATTAGAGAAATATGAATAATATTTAAAATATTTTAAGCATGTAGGCTATAAGTTTTAAATAACTTTGGTTAATATTTTTTCTGTCATCTTTTAGGCTTTTGCCGACAACACTCCAGTATATCACTCGAGTTCACAAGGTAATTTTTTCTATGCTATTTAGAATCGTATAATGTTTCAAAAATTATTACTAATTGTTTGCATCAATTTGATCAATAGTTAAATGTCTTTATATTTTAGTGTCAACTATAGATTTTTTAAGTATTAAAAATAGTAGTAGTATTTACACTATTATAACAATATACTATTTCATCAGAGTGAAATGAAAAAAAGTATTCGTCTTATGCGCAATACGGTGATTTTAGAAGATATAATAAGGATGATGTAATAATCCGTTCATAAATAATTTTCTATAATCCTATTAAATGAATGCTTATTAAAAATGCTGAAAAGAGTGCCAGGGTCTTTTTATACTTTCGAAGTGGAACTCTAATGATTACTATGCATGTGTAATCTAAGAATATTTTTTTATAGAGATTTTAATTACTTATCTACGTGATAGGATAATCTCATTAGCTTACACTAAATCGTTCAATCAATATTATCTTAATAATCCGACAAAACGAGACACGGGGTTCTTACAAGGTTGATACCCAGTTACTGATAATGTTAGAAATAGGTGAAATATAAAAAAAACATAGGACCAAAGAGATAATTTCTAATATTTTTTTTATATGCAATTAGGTGATGTTTGACGAACTTAGTTGACTAACTGAGTTCGATTTAGCAATAACTCTCGTTTCTGAAACCTATTCCAAGAGTTACATCGCGCGCTTGGCACTAAGATACATATGCTAAGGATTTTTTTTTATATATTTATATCTTTCAATATAGCCTAGCGTCAGTCTAGTGACTGCGGCCGTGACCAATTTGTTGTTCCCAGAAGAGGTTTCTAGGGCCGGTTGTTCTTTAAACCAGTAAACGTTAATTACATTTGCATCAGCTGCGTAGCCGGAATGTTTGGACTATTCAATGTCAGCTTTGATTCCATAAAGTTTAAAATTATCGTGTAGCTGTTGAAGCAATGAACCTAGTAATCATCTTAGACCTAGACCCTATTACCATTGCAATATTGAAATGTTGCATAACTAAATACAGCACATCTAGATCGGTTTAGAATTTTAAAGTAGAAATCTATCTTCTTTAAACAGTTGTTATTTTTCACGGTTAATCATAAGAAACCATTTTTCGAGTTGATGGGCTATTAATATAAGTCAATGAAATATTTAATATGGTAGTATATACACACAAATTAAACTACAATAATAATTAAAATTAATTCATAGAAAATCATAATAAAAGAAATTTGCACACACGGATGGCTAAGCATCACAGATGTTAACAGAGCTTAACATAGTTACTGTTTGTATCCTTTAAATAAGTATTTGTATATTTTGGACGTTTCCAGACCTCGATATCTCTCTATCACAAGGGCGTATCGTGTCTGGATGGGAGGCGTATGAAGGCCAGTTCCCGTACCAGCTATCTCTTCGTATGGTTAATCAAAATGGCAGGGTTTCTGCTTGTGGAGCCACACTTATTCATAACGAATGGGCTTTGACCGCCGGTCACTGTCCAGCTGGGTAAGCGCCAACAATAGCGTAATAAATTAATGTATTTTATATTAATTATTTAATTAGTATTACGTTTTTTTTATAGTATTACGGCTCTAAATAAATTGTTTGGTATTGTCAATAATGAAATATAAAAATTTCCAAAATAAGATGTAGCGATAGCGTCTTCACGCACTTTTATATTTCACTGTCCACATTTACTGTATTTTTAATATGAAATGCTTCATCGAGTCTTATAAAACCTATTAACTTATAATTTCCATTCTAGTCGTGTAACCTTGGTAGTGCGTGCTGGTGTGACGGACATAAAGAGACCTCAGTTGATGTTCGAGACAACCGAGTACTACACACATCCTCTCTATGTCGATCTCCTTCCATTCGTGCAGCCCAACGACATCGCGCTCATCAAGTTCCCACGACCAGTCGAATATAATGGTAAAGACTCATATTTAAAACACGTTTTTAAAAGAAATAGTCAAGTTTTTAGGCTAAAAATTTCGATTCGATTATAAAAATGTAATACTTAAATTGACTTCCTATACATATATATACTAACTATATTTTACTGTTGTACTGAATAAAACATAAAGTTTACAAGTACGCTTACCAGAAACAAATGTTTTTGTGTTAAAAATTATCAATAAACAAGCTTTTTATTCACTCACACACTACATTGCTCTGCGACCCAAATAGTCTGGGCCTCCGAAACGAGGAACTTCCATCACTCCCTGTCCGCGTGAATAGATGAATACAAGGTCTATCCACTAGGTGGCTGGGGCGGGCCAGAGACCAGTACTGCTGAAGCCAGGAAATGACAAGACATTTATAGTTATTTCTTAAAATAAAGTAGCTTCAAAATTTTTATTTAAAATATTTATAAGCTTAATTTGTATACGCTCCAAAATATTCTAGATGCGCTTTACCCTATCAGACTTCAGTCCTCGCACCATAAAGATAAGGACTATAACAACGTTGTGTTTACTGCCTTTGGTTGGGGAAGAAACTGGACTGACGGTAAGTTATTATGAATTATTTATTGAGGGTATTTCTATAAACGTACTGCTAATTTTTATTTCAAGAGAGAAACATATATACAGATAAATATGAGGGATGAGTTGATATAATACTAGATATCGAGGGAAGGTTATTAGTTATCGGTTAATATTAAATGCAAGAATATATATAATATTAAAAATCTCTCGTGGGCTCATGTGAGCATGACAGTCTTACTTTAAGTAATTTCTTTAAGGTGTTTCACCCGAGGTGATGAACTGGGTGTACCTAAAGGGAATAAGCAACGAATACTGTAGAACGAGTTTTGGTGGTTCTTCAATTATTGTAGACTCTACCATTTGCGCTGCCCATTACAACGTCACTAGCCAATCTGTCTGCCAGGTAAAATATATATGTTTTATTTACATTGTTTATTAGCGGTATATAACTTGGACTGCTCTTTTGTAATGTTTGCAATAAAATTTTAGTAAATAAACAAGTAGTAACACCTTCAATCACTACGTCATATCCTGAAATGCGCTAACAAAGTTATTTACATACGAAGACTGCTAAGTATATATACATAATCTCGACATTAACTACTGGGGCAATAGAGCCAGCTTGTCAGTGATAAGACTCTTTTAAGGATCCTTCAGGTCGGAGAAAAAGCAGAAGCTATCTTCCTCAACAATGCTGATGATCGCAATGTCTTCTACTTACTTAGAAAAAAGTTTAGGAAATGTCTAGAGTCCTAGCTTATATCTGCTTAATATGCTGCTGACTGCTTAATATCTACCCCATCACCGTCTACAACCTAAAAACCCGAATAAAGGACTGGCTTATAAACACGTCCTATCCAGTGTTAGAGCTGCTTTTGAGACCTAATATGTAAATATACACTTTACTCATTCACTCACTCACACATTTGCGCCCACACTTACTCATGCACTTGAAACAAAGTTAAAAAAAGATAAATAAAATAAGGTTAAATAATGTAATTTTTTAAGTAATTAAGAATTAAGTTTGTTTATGGAAGAACTGGGAACCCTCCAAATCCTACACCTAGGAATGAAAATGTACCTACTTAAAATTAATAAACACTTTTTTTTATAATGATAGCTGGTGGGAAATGTTAATGAAATCTTAATATCTTAGGGAGACAGTGGCGGTGGTTTAACTATATTGGACAATGATGGTGAACTATCTCAGCTAGGCGTAGCGTCTTTCGTCTCCGGCAGTGGTTGCCACACTGAAGTTCCTGCTGGTAAGTTTTCTTTTGCTAGATAAGTGATAAGTGCATTTTAAAAAATCTCTTGTAGGCGTTTCAAAAATAAAAATGTCTGCTTACGTAATTCAGTTTAAATCTAAATAAGTAGAGATAGAGAATTCAAAATAATATAGATTTCGAAAACTAATTGGACGGCTCAGGTCATTTATGTTAAATAAACAAAGACATTTAGATGATATTTTTCTTGCGTTTGTAGAAGCTATTCCGGGAATCGAATGTAACGCTAAACATTTTTTCAGGTTTCATACGCACGGGTCACTACCACGACTGGTACACAGAAGTAACGGGCCTTAAATTTGATTGGGTGCCCGCTGCAGATATTTAGAAAATATATAAATAATAGTACATATAGATATATTGTGCAAAAATGTTTTTATTAAATGTTATTATAATTCTTTGTTCGTTATCGATGCATTTCGTTTCGTCAGACGTCATCAATTTTGTCAGACCTTTTATATACTATATTTCATAATCTGATCCTGTTACTGATCTATGTATGAACATATTAATGTCACAATATTTGAGTAATAAATCTCACCGACCAAGTGGCGAGACCTCGAAACGTTTAGTATATTAATAATGTAAAAGATACGCCTTTATATTAGTTGCAGCTGAACCGAGGTTGCTATATTGCTAACTATAAAACGAAGGCGAGTGTTGCGCCTACGTACTTCTCTGCTTCTAGATGATTGACACGTGAGAAAGCATTTAGCGCTTGGTATCTTCTTATCTTCTCCGCACTTTCACCACCTTTGTGATATTGGACCGGAAATAACATGTTAAACGAGACCGCTACAAATGCTACGAAATTGCTTTCGTCACTCGTCTGAATAAATTAAAAAAAAAATTACGTTAGTCTAAAATAAAATTCTGAGGTTTTTACATTCACTATCCAGTATTTTGCTAAACGTTTACAATACACTTATTAGTATGAATATACAGAACATAATTAAATATAAACGTAGTAACACTGAAATTCAAATTTTTACATTTTAGATAAACCGTAAATAATAAGAATTCTTAGCACTGTCATGTCACGAAACTGACAGACTGACATTGACTTTCACTGATTAACTTAACGTTAAAAGTTTGTGTTCAACAAACTCCAAATTGGCATATTCATTATTCTAAATGAAATACGTAAAACTAGCCGGTGTGAACTTCCAAGTTCTAGGCCAGAAGGAAACAATTTTGAAAGGAAATTACAATATAATTTATATTTAAAGTTTCATCGATATCGTTTTTAAAAATTAATTTTATCCTTTATTGTATCAAAAAAGGAAGGTTTTATATGCATCAACTACCTTTTTAAAGAAATTAAGCTTCAATCGTTTTTAACGTTACTTACATCACAGATCAGTTACGTTAGCGCACAAAATCTTACTCGTTTAAAAAGCAAACCATCTTCGATGTTTGATTATACATTATGCATTTTTATAAAACTCAAAACAAGTAGGTTTTAAAAAAATGTCTAGACTCATTTGAATCTGTAGCCTTTACTTCTTAGATAACCGGAATACTTTAATTGACGCTTCATCAAACACACAGTCTGTTCTGGATGGATACACACTTAAAATTCTCTTCTAAATCCACCACTTTCACCTGCAAGTAAAATTTATCTTTAATAAATCTAAAACATTTAAGCATGAATAGCAATCCAACTGACTTCTTTTTAATTGTTTATTTTATTTATAGTGAGTTATTCACACATTAGTTATATTTATAAAGTTCAAGGTCAAATTTTATTTCCAAAACCCCTTATTTGTCAACCAAAATTTAGATTTGTATTTGACTTTACTAATCACTACCACTTTACAAACCAGTTGACCGGTGAGAGTGTGATAAGGTGAGTTCTCTTCATCTCCAATGCCTAGCATCAGGCATTCTTGGAGAAATTTATCCATCACAGTCTTGCAGTATTCCTAGAGAGGAATGATGTCACCTCAACCAACATTGATTTACTTTCATAAGACATCTAAAATGAATACACCAACATAGTTAAATAATATTAGGATAAAACTAATAATAAAATAAGCTACTGCTAATATTTTTATAAAGATAGAAAATACTAAAGTAGTACCTTTCAAAGGAAAACTCATTTAATACTTAATATGTCTAATGGAGATATAACAAGAAAATATTTTTTTTACCTGGTGGTATCTTCGCTATGTCATGTGTAGCTATTGTAGCAACGATAACTGAAGCCAGGCAATTATCATACCAGGGCCGAAAAATTATCGTACATGGATAAAAATTATCGTACAAGTCACGAAAATGGATAAAATACTTTTAAAAATCATATGAAACGTGACAATAATATGTTGGAAATTTGTATCAGGGAAAGATAAGTATATAGTAATTCTGGATAATGTAACCCAAAAACTCAAATTGGAAGTTACACCAATAAATATTTGTAAACTGTATGTCATTTAAAATTATAAGTTCTAAAAGAAGTGGAGCCAGAAGGAAACATTCTTCTGTGCTATTTATGTCGAAATTATTTTAAGTAGAACGAAATCAAATTAGGGCCTCTGGAACACTGTGCGTTACAACGCCACGAAGGCATTAAAATAAAATCTAAAAATAGTTCTGTGTAACGTTTAAATAAAATATAGTATGCACAACACGTATTTTATTTATATTAAATTTTTTAGAGAAAATTATGTGGACTGTAAATTAAGTTTTTAAATTTGTTTATCGACATCGTCGATCGTTATTTAATGAGCCGTGTCAGCTAATTAGTTATGCACACTAAATTTATCAAAAATAATCCATCTTTTATCAATTCATTATTTTTAAATTAATGCATAATTAATGCAATCAGCCAGTTGTTGTTAATGAGAGCTCAAGAAATGTTGACTCTCTTTATTTTTGTGTTGGCTTTTGTGACGGTAATTTATTTATATATTCTTTTTTGTGTTATGACGTTTTTTTGCCAATTTTTTAAAATGAAAACTACAGACCGTACGGCCACCCTATGAGTGAGATGTGCCATGTTGGAGAATTCGCTTGTCTCGATTCAACCGTTTCACAGAGGTCCCGAGAGACGTGGATTAGTATACGATTAATATTTTTTTTATAGAACACCAGGCAAACGGGTAGGAGGCTTATCTGATGTACAGTGATACCGCCGCCCAAAGACACTTTCAATGCCAGAGGGCTCGCGAGTGAAGAATTGGTACATTCTTTTTTCGAAGGACCCTAAGTTGAATGGGCACAGAAATAATTCAGTGGGCAGCTGGTTCAATATAGCAGTAGCGCGCAGCATAAACTGGCTTAGCAAACGATCCGTTTTAGAACGACGAACGTCGAAGTGAATGATACAGGTAGATAGTTAAAAGGAATAGAGCAGAGCACTATGAGGCATACTTAAAATATTTTAAACATGTAGGCTATGATAAGTTTTAAATAAGTTTGGTTAATATTTTTTCTGTCATCTTTTAGGCTTTTGCCGACAACACTCCAGTGTATCACGCGAGTTCACAAGGTAATTTTTTTCTATGCTATTTAGAATCGTATAATGTTTTAAAAATTATTTCACCTTGTTTGCATCAATTTGATCCATAGTTAAAATATAGTATATTTCATTACAAGTGCGGATAGCCTGTCATTGCAAAGAGTTCCGACGAATTGACAAACGGTTGACAGTCGGAACAAGTTGCAATGACGGTTCCGCACGTGTACTGAACAACTATTTTTAATACAGTTGCGAAAAAATTAAGCAATTCAATTAAACTATCTGCTTTTTTTCTCTTCTCTCCACGCAATAAATTCGTTGCACGTGGATATGTAACGACTACTACGTTTCCGGTAAAATGTTCTCCGAAGCATTTCGTGCAATTATTCACGTGGTATTAATTCAAATAAAATATCGTCGATCTTACTCATTTTGTGCAACAAATAACTCAACTCGCAAAAACATTTTTAGATTATAGCGCCAACTGTCAAGTGTCAAAGAATATGAGCAAAGATTTTTTTTTCTTCACTCATTCTGGGTAGGGAAAGGGAACATCGCCCATACAGCCAAGTCTTCAGTAGAATATTTTTATTGAAATGAAATGAAATGAAACCAAACCTAACTCATTGAATCCAATCATTAAATCTGATATTGAAAAATTAGTAGCTTCTTTTTTAAATATTTGCGTGTAGTTTTAGTAAAACCTTCGGGGTAGAGAACGCACTAGTGCGGCAAAGGTAAACAAAAAGCACGAGTGTGTAATAGCCCACTTTCCGAACGCTATACGTCCCTGCAATATTCCACTTTTTGAGCAACTGTATTAAAAAAGTCTTTGTATTTTAGTGTCAACTATAGATTTTTTAAGTACACATTAAAAATAGTAGTAGTATTTACTCTATATACTCTTTTCATCGGAGTGAAATGAAAAAAGTATTCGTCTCATGCGCAATACGGTGACTTTAGAAGATATAATAAGGTAGGTAATGATTTAATAATCCCTTCATAAATAATTTTCTATATTGCTATTAAATGAATGCTTATTAAAAATGCTGAAGAGAGTGTCAGGGTCTTTTTATACTTTCGAAGTGGAACTCTAATGATTACTATGCATGTGTAATCTAAGAATATTTTTTATAGAGATAAATTTTTAATTACTTATCTACGTGATAGGATCATCTGATTCGCTTACATGAAAGCGTTCAATCAATATTATCTTAATAATCCGACAACACGAGACACGGTGTTATTTCAAGGTTAATACCCAGTTAAGACAGTTATGTTAGAAACAGGTGAAATGAAAAAAAAAAAACATAGGAGCAAAGAGATAATTTCTAATATTTTTTTATATGCAATTATGTGATGTTTGACGTACGGAAGTTAGATTAAGCAATAACTCTCATTCCTGAAACTTATTCCAAAAGTCGCGCGCCTGGCAGTAAGATACATATTATGCTGAGGAATATTTTTTAAAATATATTTATGCCTTCAGCGTCAGTCTAGTGACTGCGGCCGTGACCAATAACTTGTTGTTCTCACAAGAGGTTTCTAGGGCCGGTTGTTCTTTAAACCAGTAAACGTTAATTCCATTCCAGCAAACATTTCCATCAGCTACGTAGCCTGAATGTTAGGACTATTCAGAGTCAGCTATGCTATATGCAACTATTCCATAAAGTTTAAAATCATGGTGTAGCTGTTGAAGCATTGAACCTAGATAGTAATCATCTTAGAACTAGACCCGAGTCTTTAGAGTTTCAATTGTAAAGTAGAAATCTACCTTCTTTAAACAGTTGTTATTTTTCACGGTTAATCATAAGAAACCATTTGTCGAGTTGATAGGCGTAAGGCTATTTAATATAAGTCAATGAAATATTTAATATGGTAGTATATACACACAAATTAACCTAAAATTATAATTAAAATTGATTTAAATTCATAATAAAAGGAATTTGAACACACGGATGGCTAAGAATCACAGATGTTAACAGAGGTTAACATAGTTACTGTTTGTATCCTTTAAATAAGTATTTGTATATTTTGGACGTTTTCAGACCTCGCCGTCTCTCTATCACAAGGGCGTATCTCGTCTGGATGGGAGGCGTATGAAGGCCAGTTCCCGTACCAGCTATCTCTTCGTATGGTTAATCGAAATGGCAGGGTTTCTGCTTGTGGAGCCACACTTATTCATAACGAATGGGCTTTGACCTCCGGTCACTGTCCAGCTGGGTAAGCGCCAATTTAACAAAGCGAGTTAAAATTGTTTATGTATTTTATTATGTTAATTATTGTTGAAGTTCATCGTTGACAGCGAATCAATTGACAGCTGACCTAATCCAACCTAACCCAATCCCATCCTTATTATATTGTTTTATATAGTCGGTAGACATGAATTTTATTTTTTTAAGTTAGCAAGCGACAGTGTTATTATATGATTCAAAAGGTACCTTTTGAAACATTGTTAAAATTAAACGAACATTGACTCTCTGTCAACTCGGACTCAATTTATTAACAACAAAAAACCCAAATCCACTGAATAAATAACAATTATTTATTTAGTTTTACGGTTATAAACAAATTGTAAAATTTGTTTTGAATTATATCATTAATGATATATAAAAATACCCAAAATAAGATGTAGCCATAGCGTCTCCACGCACTGTCATATTTATGCAGTCCACATTTACTGTATTTTTAATAATATGAAATGCTTCGTTGAGTCCGAATATATAACTTATATAATAGACAAGTTTACAGAGCTTTATTTCCATTTCAGTAGCGTAACCTTGGTAGTGCGTGCTGGTGTGACGGATATAAAGAGACCTCAGTTGATGTTCGAGACAACTGAGTATTACACACATCCTCGCTTTATCGATCTCTATCCATACGTGCAGCACGACGACATCGCGCTCATCAAATTCCCACGACCAGTCGAATATAATGGTAAAGACTATTTAACACAAGCTTTTAAAATAAATAGTACGTTTTCAGGCTGAAAATCTCGATTAACGTGATTTAAATTTTGTGTTGAATGTTAAATGTTTTTGTGTTCAAAATTATCAATAAATAAACTTTTTATTCACTCACACACTATACTGGCTCTACGAACCAAATAGTCTTGGCCTACGAAACGAGGAATTTCCAACGCTCCCTGTCCGCGTGTAACAAATGACATTTATAGTTATTTGTTGTATAAATGGAAAGCTACTTTATTTACTATATGTATATTCCAAAATATTCTAGATGCCCTTCAACCTATCAGACTTCAGTCCTCGTACGATAAAGATAAGAACTATAACAACGTTGTGTTTACTGCCTTTGGTTGGGGAAAAAACTGGACTGACGGTAAGTTAAATATACTGCTACTTTTTTTTCAAGAGAAAAACATAGAGTGAGAGATAAATATCAGGGATAAGTTAATATAATACGAGAGATCGAGTGAAGGTTAATACTTATCGGTTAATGAGTATTAAATGCAAGAATATGTTAATAATCATCTCTCGTGCGGTGTGGGTTTGAAAGTCTTAGGACCTGTTTCACAATGTCCGGATAAGTTCCAAATAAGCTATTTGTTACTTATTTGTAGGATAAACAGTATTTTTGCGTTTCACGACTGTCAGATAGCGCTATTTGTCATGAAATGCCAAGTATCTTATTCGGAACTTTTATCTTTCGAATAATTTATTTGTTGCATGGCTATTTGGCAATTTATCCATACATTGTGAAACAGGCCCTTAGTTTAAGTAATTTCTTTAAGGTGTTTCACCCGAGGTGATGAACTGGGTGTACCTAAAGGGAATAAGCAACGAATACTGTAGAACGAGATATGGTGGTTCTTCTATTATTGCAGAAACTACCATTTGCGCTGCCCATTACAACGTCACTAGCCAATCTGTCTGCCAGGTAAAATACATATGTTTAATTTACATTGTTTATTAGCGGTATACAAATTGGACTACGTTTGCTCTTTTGTAATGTTTGCTATAAAATTTAAATAAATAAACAAATAGTGACACTTTCAATCACTACGTTATATCCTGAAATGCGCTTACAAAGTTATTTACATACGAAGACTGCTAAGGAAATATACATAATCTCGACATTAACTACTGGGGCAATCGAGCCAGATTTTCAGTGATTAGACTCTTTAAGGATCCTTCAGGTCGGAGAAAAAGCAGAAGCTCTCTTCCTCAACAATGCTGATGATCGCAATGTCTTCTTCTTGAAAAAGTTTAGGAAATGTCTAAAGTCATAGCTTATAATTTGATAGTAGGCTGGTCTTAAAAGAAATAGGGATGTTGTCGTCGGTCAGACCGTAAGGACCGACTTTGCTAGACGCAATATCCAAGCAGACTATATTTATAATAAATTAAATAGGCTGCTTAAATCTACCCGCTCACCGTATACAACCTAAAAACCCGAATAAAGTTAAATAATAAAATAAAATAAAATAATGGCTTATGAACACGCCCTATGCAGTGTTAGAGCTGCTTCTGAGACCTAATATGTAAATACACACTTTGCTCATTCACTCACTGAGTCACTCATTCACTCACTCACACATTTGCACCCACACACTTACTCATGCACTCAAGCGTGTTGATAACGGTTGGAAAAAGATAAATAAAATATGGTTGAATAATATAATTATTTTAAGTAATTAAGAATTAAGTTTGTGTATGAAAGAGATGGGAACCCTGACACAGGTATTTTTTACTTAAAAGGGTTTCCAAATCTTACACCTAGGAATGAAAATGTACCTACTTTAAATTAATAAACATTTTTTTTTATAATGATAGCTTGCAGGAAATGTTAATGAAATCTTAATATCTTAGGGAGACAGTGGCGGTGGTTTGACTATATTGGACAATGATGGTGAACTGTCTCAAGTAGGCATAGCGTCGTTCGTCTCCGGCAGTGGTTGCCACACTGAAGTTCCTGCTGGTAAGTTTTTTTTGCTAGATAGGTGAGCGTATTTTAACAATTTTCTTATTGGCGTTTTAAAAAAAATATTTTTGCTTACATATTTCAGTTTATAAAAAGAGGTAAGAGAATTCAAAATAATAACTTAGATTTCGTTAACTAATTGGACGACTCTGAGTACCAATGGGAGTTTATTAAACCTTTGGCTTTTAGGTTATTTAACTAACTAAATAAAAAATTTTAGGCATCGAACGTAACGCTAAACATTTTTTTTAGGTTTCGTACGCCCGGGTCATTACCACGACTGGTTCACAGAAGTAACAGGCCTTAAATTTGATTGGGTGCCCGCTGCAGATATTTAGAAAATATATAAATAAAAGTAAATAAAGATATATTGACCAAAAATGTTTTTATTTAATGTTATTATAATTTTTGCTATTAGTTATATTCAGAAGTTTGTTATTAATCATATAATTTTGTCAGACCTTTTATACATTATATTTCATAATCTGATCCTGTTACTGATCTCATCTTAATGTTACAATATTTTAGTAATAAATTTCACCGACCAAGTGGCGAGACCTCGAAACGTCTAGTATTTAATAGTGTAAATGATACGTCTTTATATCAGTTGCAGCTGAACCGAGATTGCTATATAGCTATACTAGCTGACCCGGCAAACGTTGTTTTGCCATGTATATTATTTGTAAGAAACATTTTTTTAGGTCAATAAAAATAATTATCTACTATAAGTGTTCAAAAGAATGATTTATGTAGGGTTAATAAATTAATAATTATTAATGTAGAGAATATATTTTAAATTACAATTCTTGCTAGTTATCTAAATATCAAAAATAAAGAATCAAAGAAATCAAATTAAAATAGGGGGTTGATTGTAAAGGGTTGAAAATTCAGGGTTATATGTATTTACTAATGCTGTATCATAAAAAAATTAAAAAAATATATCTAAAATTGAAATAATTTCGGGGTGTATTACCCTTAATATTTAGGGGGATGAAAAATAGATCCGATTTTCAGACCTACCCAATATGCACACAAAATTTCATGAGAATCGGGAAAGCCGTTTTGGAGGAGTTTAACCACAAACACCGCGACACGAGAATTTTATATATAAGATTTATCTCATGAGACCAGTTTTTAGAACCAAACACATAGTCAGCACACAAACATAAACTTTCAATACTTTCTCTGTCTGACATTTTTATTTCACTTCTCAACATATTTTATTTTATTTATCATAAAATTAATTAGGTTATATAAAAACAAATGAAATTAATTAAAGAAAAAAAAAACAATTGACTTTAACCATTTCTCTTTAAACAGTAAAAAATAATCATTTGGAGTCTGTAGAAGTTACAGTTTGGAAACATAAATTTAACATTCTCACTTCCTAAAATCCTATTTGAGATGATTTCTGCATGACAAATAAAAGATTACTACCAAATTTAAAGTCTATAGAGGTTACAGTTTGGAAATAGAAATTTCACATTTTAACACCCACTACCGCAATCTTTTTCGGCGGTGGGTTGTTGTAAAATCCGCTCTTAAATCATTTCTGCATCAGCTCTGATGCAGAAATAAAAAATAAAAATTTTCATTGTTAAACCACCCCCGCAACCCCCTGTGGGGTGAGCTACCGTAAAATTCGTTCATAGACTATTTCTACATTTCTTACAGAAAATTCCTACCAAATTTGGAATTTATAGGAGCTATAGTTTAAAAACGGGAATTGTTCATTGTTAACGCCCCCGCAATCCCCTTTGGAGGATGAATTTCTTAAAATCCGTTTTTAGTTGACCTCTACATAACGAAAGTAATATTCCTACCAAGTTTCACGTTTCTAAGTCCTATAGTTCCCGAGATTTTGTGATGAGTAACAATAGAAATTGGAATACTTCGATTATCATCGAAATTTTTAACGTTTTAGCAGACTTTTAAAAAATTTCTTACATATAAACATTCTCCTGACAATTCTGAAGACAATAAAAAAAATTAACCCAATCGGTCCAGCCGTTCTCAAGTGATACTCGATCATAGATACGGCATTTTATTTTTATCAAAAAATGAAGGTGGCTGTGCAGGGGTGCGTGGGAGTTGGTGGGTGGATGCGAGGAAGTTTGTAAGTAGATTCTTAGCTGAATGTAAAAGAACATTATCCGTTTAGTAAACTCCGTTGAAATCCATGAAAACAAAAGAATCAAGAGAAAACGCTTTATTAGCGGGATAAATGTTCATAAAAGTAAAACAGCAATAAAAAAATGAAGGAACGTTAGAATTCGAATAATAAATAGCAATAAACCATCTAGAAAAAATTTCGCATCGAGTGGTAGTTTCATGTCGATACGATCAGTGGTTTAGGCGTGATTAAGCCTCAAACGAAGACCATTTTCATTATATATATATATATATATATATATATATATATAAAACGAAGGCGAGTGTTGCGCCTATGTACTTCTATGCTTCTAGATGCTTGACACATGAGGAAGCATTTAGCGCTTGGTATCTTCTTATCTTCTCCGCACTTTCACCACCTTTGTGATATGATCTAAGACCAGAAATAATATAAATTCACACGAGTAATATCGTCAATTGATAAGCATACGGTACAAAGAATAAAAAGCTCCAAGGCCAAGGCGCTAAATCATAATCCTCGGATTACTGAAAAGAAAATTTAAATGAGACCGCTACAAATGTTATCAAATTGCTTTCGTCACTCGTCTGAATAAGTTAAAACAGGGATTATTCCTAAATTACGTTAAAAAAATTATACGTGAGTCTAAAATAAAATTCTGAGGTTTTTATGTTCACTAAGTATTTAATGTAAAACAAAGGAAACGTAAAAGGACTAAACGATAGCGATATCGTACGACGTCGTATTGCAGTGGTTCCCTCGCGCATGCGTAACAATGTGGCCATGCACTCAATTTAAATATTAAGTATTACAAGCAAGATTTTTTTTTGTATAATTAGTTTACTATAACAAGTAAATAAAGGATCTAAGATTTTGTACATATGTTCCGAATATATTATATATGACGCCATTACATTTTTATTTTATATATGTATCTTTTAATCATATATCTTAAAGTTTTCCTTAGTAGAATAACATGTAAAAAGATTTGATGGATCAGGACTATGTAACAACATAACTTAAAAATTATTCTGATAGTTTCCCAACATATTGGGATATCATATTAACTGGTCACACTGGTCTACATTTGGCGCGCGCGCGAATTATCCCCTCAATTCAACATGGCGGCCACCGGGAACGCGCCTCTTGCATTCTTTTAAAACGTAATTAAGTCGTGTCGGAATAAGAGTGTAATAATGTTATTGCAGTGATCACTGATATTTGATATTAACTGTGTGTGTTACATTGTGTTGCATGAGTGACCATAATGGAGTGCTGGGCAGTGCGCGGAATGGACGCCATTCACCGGCTAGTACTGAACAGCTAACGTAAGAGAAAAAAAAAATATTCAAGAAACAAAAAATATTGTGACGAAAGTTTGACAACCACTGTAGTAGTTTTTCAGAATATTCCATATTTAAAATAAAGACCCTATTATATTATAATGGTTATAATATATGACATGCACACTTTATGAGATATAATTATAATGCGTCGTGTAACATAATAAAAACCCTCAAAAAATTGGATAGTCGTTAGTAACCAGGAATTTACATGTCTCATGAATTCATTATTCGATAAGAGGTTTAAAAAATAAATTTTGAATGGGCATTGTTCAATCGATTGTTGGAATATATATGTACATTTATGTATTGCATATGTACATTTATCATGGGAAGGTTTTGTAAGTTTACCGTCTCAAATAACCTGGAGCAGCGTAAGAACCACTCCCATAAAAACCGTTTGCGAACTCACCATAAAATATAGTCCTTATTTTCTAATAATATCTAATGTTAATAAATTTTATCGCGTAGAGCCCTTCCGTTATTGATACATAATAATGCAACCTTTATTAAATTTACGTAGTTATACGGCATTTGGTTAATAAAAGTATTAAGTAAAAGAAGTAATTCGTAAAAAGATGCCTTTTTCATTAAAGGTAATTTCAGAAAAGGTATTTTATCCCTGTAAAATATTTTGTGAATGTTATTCCAATGTCACTACTACAAACTGTAAAAATTTATTGAATTTTGTCACTAGTTGGAGCACAGCCAAGATTGAACTAAACAATTCTTATTTTTATGTTTTATCCTGTAAATATTTTAAAGGTAGTACATAGTGTGTTAATTATTGTATTCGATAATTACACACGTATTCCAAAGTAGTTTAACGTCGTAATACAAATAAAACCGTTTAAAAATGAATGATTTCTTAATAGTGTACACAACCATGCTATTTCACAGCGATTTATTTATTAACACTTTGTTACTAAAAAGAACATCTAAATACAGGGAACGTCAGTTATTAGAGATGCAACGATCACCCTCATCGCTAACAAGCGATCGTTTTAGGCAACCCTAGTAAGGAAAAATAAAACAGAAATGATTTTGTTTTATTGTTTTCTAGAGACTAGTTATGTCGATTTTTATTTGTTTAAATTTTTCGAACAATTTAAGTCGGATTAAGATAGTCCGGATACATTTAGTACAAAGATAAGTTTAGACCTGTTCTTGATCTATGTATAAATATAACGTAGCTAATTCGTGGTTGGTATTTGTATATGTTTGAATATTATGTCTTAACTCATAAAGGAAATAGTTTCAGTATATCATGTTGATCTAAAAATATGAATTTATAACTTCTTAATAATTTCCTGTCTTCTTAATATTGTGCATTGCATCCGAAAATATTTTCATATAGTTTCAATGTAGTGGGTCAGCAGTGCGGGAGTTGTGCCAAGATCGTGGAGCCTAGTTTCTCTGACGCCGCCCTGTCTGCACGTTAAGGTCATGATGCTGTGGTCTATGATCCAGTAGATGTATTGCAACTATGCTTACAAAAACCCTATAAATCATTCAGATACATAAGGCCTTGGACATTCTTCCACAAAACATAAAATATATTTAAGGAGATATGAACTACTGGAGTCTCATGATGATTCTTCAATTAATTAAAAAAAAAATTTTTTTAATTAAAATAAATTGTGATTTTAAGGCACATTGTCACGATATTTAACCAAGCAGAGGGCTCGTCCTTTCATCATTTTAAGTTATAAATAGCAATTATGGAATCCCTTTTCTATAAAACTCAACTGATGTTTAGTGACAACCCGCCGATGGATACTTACATTTCCAGAAGGCTGGCAAGCGTTGCCAGGCTTTTCGACGTTGGCTCTTTTTTTTATTATTGGATACCAACGTGCAGCTTTTCATAGTGGTATAGGTTGGCAGAAACTTACGACACCTTTTGCACCTTCTACCATTGACTTACTCGTATTATATTTAAATGTTCTTCTTACTTTACTTACTTACTTGATACTTATTGAAAATTCTAACAAACATTAATTAAAGGAATAGGAAGAAATTATATGTCGATTACTTTTTTTACAATGAGTTATACGTATTGATAATAAATAACAACTGCTTTACCTAATTAAATAATTTAAAACTGTAACTGCTTTTAAATTTTATTAAGCGGTTAATTTGATCACCTGTATATTATTTGTGTAAAAAGGGGTTGGCATGGTAACTAGTATATTGATACAGTCCCCTCAAAATACACGTTTCCCGTAAATTGAGTCCGGGGTGACTGCTGACGTCATCTAATTGAGCTATCACAGATAATGACGATAAAAGCGCTATGTAGGTGTGACGAGTTTAGTTACTTTAGATAGAATTTATTACTTGAAATTTAGTTTAAAGAACAAGACGGTAAGAATTCAGAAACAACATTATCTCTGGAACTAACGTTACGTCTCGTTAACCCCGTACTCAGTGTCGTTTATTAAAACTACAGGAGTTATCAAGTATTTGTCCGCTCTAGGTATACCTTATATTTAATCACTTGTTTACTTATCGGACATAACATTTCGTAGCTGAGTTGAATTACGTAGTTGCTCCCAAAGTTCTGTCACTGGCACATTATTTTTAAATTTCGAACATGATTTTATAAAAAAATATTGCATTCAATTTTTGAATGTTTGTCTATTGTTTTAAAACAAAAAATAATCACTTAACGTAATTTTTCACGATGGGGTGGACATTGTAAGAAAACCGAATAGCTGTCATTGCGTTGCACCGCTGTGGGCACAAGCCGAGTACCAATTTTAAGTTGCTCAAAAATTTGAATATAGCGGTTTGTGTACCGTACTCTTGATCGGTACAATGAAGTGTCCAGTGTTGAGTACAAGAAAACTGGCCGACCACGCTCCGCAAGAACACTAGCAGTAATCAAAGCTATCAAGGCGCGGCTAGAAAGAAATCCTGTACGAAAACAGAAGTTGATGGCTTTGCAGATGGGTGTCAAGAGGAAAACAGTAAAAAAGATTTTTAAATGAACATCTTGGTTTACGAGCATACAAAAAAAAGAGTGGGCACCTACTTAATGCTCGTCTTAAACCAATAAGGCTTAAGACATCGTGGCTGTTGTTAAAGTGGTACGCAAAAAACCGTATGCTAAGTACTTCGAAGAATACAGGGCTCTAGGCTCCGAATATGATTTTATCCCATTCGGTGTCGAGACCCTCGATCCGTGGCAAAAAGGTTTGCCGACATCATTGGAGACCAAAGAGCTAGAAGCTTCCTGGAACAAAGAATTAGTCGAGATATTCAAAGGGGGAACGCTGCCAGTATCTTCGGAACTCTTACCCCAATGGCAGTCCTTTTAATTTGTTTTTAAAGTTTTTAGTTTTAGGTTCATTGATCTAGTATATATATTATATACTAAGTTTTCATCGCATTGAACGATAAATTTTATTCCGAGTAAGGCATGAATAAAAACTATAATATTTCGTTCCATAGTTTTAGCGCCAACAGCGAAATACCATTTTACTATTTATTCGTAGTCTTCTATGGTCGTTCTTTTTTATTTACTTCATCATTATAGAGATTGAGCAGAATTTCCTCGGATCGAATAATGTTTACGAAAGACCTACCAATTTAAATATTTCAGAAGAAATGGTTAGCTGACGTCAGAATCTTTGCATTTATCAATACCTTTACAAGGCTAAGCAAATTGCACTACAATTTTGTTTATGAAATGTTCGTGATAACAAAGCCTTATTGTTTTCTTTTGTTATCAAATAGGAATAGGCCTTTCACATATCTCGAAATACGAATCTAGAATTGGCATACCATACTTGAAATTGTTTTTGATATTATAATAATAAACCATTTATTTGCAAGAACGTGGTACATTTAGATCGATGAATTATAAAAATCCGCACAATCCATAAAAGCCCGCACAAGCCATATAATAATAGCAAATATTAATTAATTTTCATTCATTCTGGTAATAATAACATCAACACAATGTCATAATAATCGTATGAACATATTTAATCACCTTCCTCTTGAAAGCATTATACGGCAGTATATCTGTAACTACTAGGAAGGTGCTTAAATAATTTGATAGGTATGGCGTAAGTTTTTAAAATACATCGTGGTGGAACATACAGGCAACCACTGTCAAATTGGATCAGTTGGTATATACTATATACCAAGTTACAAATAATATAATAATAACCGAGCCCATAAAAAAATGGTCTACAGCTTACATAAGTCCTATATAGCTCTTAAACATTTTTTCTGAGTAATATAAACCTTATTCTCATTTACCGAATTTTCCCATAAAAGGACCATAGCGCAGAACTGAGGCAACATAGGCGTGATAAGCAATATTGCTGCGTGTTTTGAAGCCACTTTGCGAGTTCGACTCAAAGCGAAAACTAATTTATTAAGTCGCGTACATATCGATTTAATGTGTTGTCTCCAAGTAACATTTATTTTATAATTTAATCTATATTAATTTGCATTTTTACACAAAAGTGTTTTATTTTTACCATATGCAATTTATTGTAACTTGCCGAGAACCTACGCATAATTATATACGACAACAGAAAGAAAAGGATGTAACTTATTACATCTATATCTTAACATAAAAAGATGTGAAAAAATGATTAATTCAACATAATGTCGCCGTAGTCGTTAGCCAAGCCTTTGTGGAGATCTTTTGTGCTGCGATGGTACTCCACGCTTTTACATTGTTTCATTATCACTCGATTTCGTGGCGAAGGACAAGTTTAGAGTATGTTGTATAATCACTATATATTATATAACGAGGTCCTCTCTCTCTGCACCTCTCTGTCTGTATGTTCGCGATTTACTGAAAAACTAATACTAAATGCATACTAAAAGTAGACCTCAATACGGTTTTAAATTACGTTTTAATATGTATAACCCGCGTGACGACGTATCAAGAGACTTATGTTTGAACGAAGAACAATGTCAAAACTATTTTATAACATACGTAACTGAATACAAATCGATTTTCATTAAATAGTTGTTCAAATTGTATATTTCGTCAGAATTTCTATCTCTTAGTTTACCTATATACATCCGTAAGATATACAATTCTGTAGTTATTATTATAGTTCAACTATCTTCTCGATATAAACTAATGCCCGAATTGACATCGGTTATTCATAGATTATAGAAGAGTTGATAGTCATCCTTGTTTATCCTTAAGGGTACAGGTAACCTAATGTCACTTAATGTAAAAATATCTGCAGTATTCGCCTTCAAATCTGGCTGACGTCAGTCTGGTAAGGTCACATGAAGGTCACAAGGCGGGACCATTCCCCAGGGTCTGGTGTGGCGTGAGTTACGCTAAATCTAAACTTTTCGCTAAATGTAATTTATGATCGGCCATATTAATTGGCCCAAATGTTGCCATCATTGATATCTATCACTAACCTACGTCACATTTTTATACGGCTTTTCCATTTCACATAATTAACAAATAGGAGGCCATTTGTTAATTATGAGATGGACATCCTACTTTGTTTATAAAATCTAGTATGTTTCTTAGGTTTCCTTTTAGTTTTTTTTTTAAATGAAAACTAAACCCGAATGAAACTAAAAACATTTAAACACTACAGCCATTACTACATTAATAATAAAGAAGCTCTCAATTCTTCTATGGAATTAAAGAAACAAATTGATTTTACGAGAAATATACGGAGATGTAACTTTGTAGGTATACCTCGAGGAAACACTTAGTTCTTTACTAATTGGCTATATCATTTAGCATTAAGTAACATATTAAAGCGATAGGTGTATCGAATGACAATCTAATACAGGCGATGTCTATGTAAAAATCAATATTTATAATAACGGCGCTAATATAGCAAAACATAGATAATAATCAGACTTGATTCAATAGTGCGTAAGTATTATGATCCCTATTATGAAGTAATTTAAATAAAATATTCTTCGGGCCGATAAGGCCGATCCCAAATATGGTAAGCCCATAATTGAGATTGGCCATTTACGTTATACGTACGAGATACCATCGTGCATAAATCGGTGCGTAGCGATAATGTACTCACTATTCCACACAAGTGAGGAGGCGCATCCGAGGCACAAGATTGTTTAAACGCAGGAAGTTCGTGTCTTCCTAAATTAAAGCTACCATCAAATTCCTCTTGGTAATTCAAACAGGATGCACATAAGTGAATCATCAGTTCGATACTAACTAGCTTACAATTCTGGTGATACTAATAATGTTTCGCTATAGCTATAAAGACCAGTAATCTCGAGCTAATACAAAAAATTCCATGAGACAAAAGACATGAGAATCTTTTTAATAACCTTACGGCCCAATAATAAAATAAACCTAGGATCAGACAAATCTCAGTCCCGTATTCTAAGTCGTATCCACAATGTCGTCCTGAGCGCTGTCAAACTAACGTCAATCTTTATACTTGAAAATATATTTAAGTTTGACATTCTAGTATACGCTAGACCCGCCTTTCGTGTGTAAAAAACGTATTGGATTTTTGACATAATCATAGTTAGCGCTAAGTTTCGTTTCGTTTCTGAATTTAACTCTTAGTTATGCTATGGCAACTTCCCGGCCTATACCTACATTATAAAAATGTATACTAGATTAAGATAATATATGCCCTCGCCTTGATTGGTAACGCAAAATGTAATCGACACAATATGTGGCTTCTGTTTGAAGGGCACATGGCCACTTACAATAGAAACCTAATTTTAGGATTATTATATAACTAATAACAATAATCCAGTAATAGAATTGGTGTAGTGGGTTAAGCGTAAAACTTGCAGATATCCAAATTAATAGTAATAAGAATGAATCTGGATGAGCTAGTTACAATAATATCAACGACTACTATATTTTATCTAGGGCAGAGAAATTTTTGAAATGTCTGTGACAAGGTTTCAGTGCGCCCTACATTTTCATTTCGCCGACTAACCTACCTCTATCGTTTATGTAAACCTTTTTACTCATTTGTAATTTAAAATATATCTCGTCGAGTATGTTTTATGGCCTTACCTCTTTTTGGTGGCTGGATGTTGGATTAGATTACTTAGATTGTGGCTTAAAGCTGTTAATTTAGAATCGTCTTAATCAACGTGTTAATTATGTAGTACAAAAATGTTAGTAAATTCATATGGAATTTAAGATATCTTTATATTATTTGAATTTAGTTTGAGTAACTAAATTTAAGGTACATTGACATTTTTGATTGATCTCTATTTATCTGAGTTCTCTTCGATATCGAAAAAGACTGATATGGAAGATACGTTAATAATTACATCTTACTGTGAATTGGAAAAGCGGCTACTGGTATTAAGATAAATCTCAAGTGCGTCAATCCATGATTATGCGTTGACATACATAAGTATAATATAAAATGTTTTAATCTGAGAAAGAAAAAACAACGCGGGTCAAAACATTAGCCTTTGATTATATAATCGACGTATTTAAACTAACGAAACAATTTTAGTGTTTTTTATGATTCGAAATTAGCTTTCTTGAACTTGAAAAGTAGTGAGTTCATTTGCTACCAACCAAGCTATATCATTGGCCGTAGAGACGTAATCGGAGACGAGTAACACTGCGCTGGAAGAGACTTCGCAAGTAAACTTGAACTATTTACAGAATACGGAGGCCGATGATTCGATTTTGGATTAATGTATTAAAAAATCTCGAAGTTTAATATTACTCATCACGACGAATAATAAGAAGTATACATATTGATATGCACAGGTGTGGCTGTGACTTGTAATTACGGAATAACGTCACATATTGCATGCTAATAAGCTGTGACAAGCAGCTCATATTAAATTAATGTTCAAGTATTAACATCCAATTAACTGATGCTGCTATTACGACAATATTATTATGGACAGTAATTAAAAGGTAAATTAATTGACACTAAAAAGATATTCTTTATGAATTCAGTGTATTATTCAAATTCAAAATCATTTATTCATGTTGGTAACATAATGTACACTTATGAACGTGAAAAAAAGAAATTTAATTTATTTAAATGCTTCTAATTTTACATTTACTGCAAAAATATCTCAAATCAAGGGCGTAGAACTGAAGAGTAGAACTGGCAATAAACTCTCCGCCACTCTTTTTAATTGCCAAGGTTTTCCTTTTACACAACGTTTGTAAGGAGCTGCAACCATTACACCGTGTTCCATATGACATCTTGAGTAATAAGGAATAATAAAATAAACTAAAAACAAAGATTTGCCCTCTATCAGCAGGAGGCATGGTGAAAATCATAAAAATTACTACTGAGGTACATCCATACTCCGAAAAAGTAACTCGTTTCTATAAGACATAAAATATTGTAGAGACATGTATGCTCAGTGTTTTCGGTACGCTATTTCATATTTACGGCATTTGAAGTGGGGCATGTAAAATGGAAATTACACCTTTCATATGTCCCTCGTACGCACCCCAATGAACCAACCCCAAGTTTGCAGACCCCTTGGCGCCAAAGACAATTACGTAACTTGGCGCCGTTTCTTCTAGATATGGCTTCACTTGTTTGTATTAATTAATTAGAAACATTGATGTTTACTGTTTTTGTTTAATGGTGGCAGAATATAGGGAATAATTGTGAATTATAATGCGTTGAATCCTTAAACACGTATTTTAAAAAAGAAATCCCTTTGCGATATTACGATTATTTTGAGTCTCCTATTATTGTCTTTGTGTCGGTGACTTTTAAGTGTAAAATGGAATCCAATAAATTAGTTTTAAAAGCAAAAATAGTATATAGGAGGAGGTTATTAAATTAATTCTTTCTACATATTTAATTTTAGAAAATGTATATGTAATTTTATCCTGATTTGGTATTTATGCTTCCATTTTGAAACAGGAAATGCCAAACGGAACCAGACTGCATAGCGATAGGTAGCAGATTGCGTGGCGCGATGGGGACGCGCCCGCCATCGGCCTTTTGGCCTCAACTCTGGGCTACTGTGGTCCGAAATCTGCTTCTCAAGAAACGTGACACCAGAAAGACTCTTGCTGTAAGTAATTTTAAATTTTTTCTATGTGTTTGTGTATACGTAATATTATTGTAGTCGCGTATCAAGCCTCTGTAGCTCCAACAGAAAGTTGAATCCATCCAATACCCGACTAAGGGTTTGCATGATACCACTGGGCCAACAGCGCTCGTGGCAAATTTAGTATAATGTACTTTATTGCAAGAATATGGTAAAAACATGTGTAAGGTGGTATTACCGTTAGTTATCATATTCTGCCACACACAATGGGGCGTGGTCAAGTCCCTAAAGGATAGTCCTATGAATTGGTCAACTTTTATATTATTTGAATCGTACATATTATTACATACATTATTAAATATATATTAACTAGAGTGTCTCACGCAAATAATCATTTATTGCATTCACCAAGTCGATTTTTAAAGACTAGTTGGTAGGTCTTTTAATTCTTTTAGTAAATTTAATTGTAAAACCTTAAATATTATTGCCATACAAAAGGTGTTTTACTAAACAGCTCCAGATTGTTTTTGGCACAGCCAATTTCTCCACATGACTACTTCTTACTTCGACTTAAAAATATGTATGTTTCTGTTCACGAATAAGGACATTTCTAAAACATAAATTCAGGGAAGAGATAAAAATTTTCTTAATTCTTAAATAAAGGTACGAAACTATCAAGACAGTTTGCTCCACAAATTGCTATAATACATTTATTTTGAGCCTTAAATACCCTATTTATATCGACGGAATTTCAATAAAAATCAAAAACAAAAAAATATAATTCCATATCTAAGTATATATGAAACATATGCATGATAAGCAGCTAATAAAGCCCTTTAACGTTTTACCATATAAACGAAGTCTATTTGTTCTGTAATTTTTCAATATGTGCTTTCGAACTACAAAATTTATCTAGCGTTATACCTAAATTTACACACTCGCTCATTATGTCTAGTTTATTGCTTTTATATTGTAAGTCTATTTGTGTTTTTGAGTTATGTCTGAAAATGGATTATGTAAGCTTTGGTCATGTTTATTTGTAGATTTTTTGAATTAATCCAGTTGATAACGTCGTCTAGAGATTACATTTAAAAAAATCAAAATCGATCAATCAAAATAAAAAATCATTTAGGTAACTTAATGTACACTTGTGAACGTCAAAAAATAATTATATATGAAATGCTTCCAATTTTACATTATGGCCAGTTCTCAAATCAATGGCGTAGAACGGAAGAGAAGAACTGGCAATAAACTCTCCGCTACTCTTAATCGCCAAGTTTTTACTTTTACACAACGTTTTCAAGGAGCTGCAACCATTAGTTAACACTATGTTCCATATGACATCTTAAGTAATAAAGAATAATAAAATAAATTAAAAAAAAACATAGATAGATCAGCTGGAGGCATGGTGAAATAGGAGCACGCACTTACATTCTCGTGGAAACAACACATAGTCGAAACAACTAATATCTATTGTATACAACATACATATATTATATTGTTACAACTTTCAGCCATGTCCGTAATAACTTACCTTGATTTCATTTGTCATCTAATAATTGAAGCCAACTAATCGAATAGTTATATAAATCACATGTTGCAAGTACGTCATGTTAAATACTATTATGCAGATAAATAAATTGTGTGAGTATTAAGTACATACTATGTATGTAAATCAAAGTAATAATGTTTTTATAAGATAAAAGAAGAATGGCGCCATACTTGGTATGTGGCCAATTATATTTTTGGTAAATTTTGTAAATATAAAAGTACGTATAAATAATACTGTATATTTCTAGATTTGGCACCTATTAGAAATAGGAATTTACACCCGTGACATATATAAATGTATGTCTTATTCGTACCTGCCCACAGAGTATCCACAGATATGTAATACTTTGAGCATTACAAGCTCGTTAATAAAGCCATTACGAATCTGTTGCAGGAAGTGCTGGTTCCGCTGTACTCCCTGGGAGTGTTGATATTCCTTAAGATGCTGGTGCCCAATCCCAACTTTCCCGAGGTGAAAAAACCTGGGCGTCTACTCCGGATCCATCATGAAGCCTTTTCAGATAGTAACGCAGTCGCAGTAGCAGCGGACTGGTACAATCATAATGGTACACTGGTACGTTCTGAACAATAATGTACATAGAATTTCTAATGGATATAGATTCGCACCCCTAAATAAGATTATATCAAAAATACTGTAATTCAAAGTTTATTCATATAAAGTGTGTAGATGTGATATCATTGTTTATTTTAAGCATTTAAATTAATATACTATGGAATCTTAAGGATTAAAGTTGTAAACTTTTTAAATCTGTATTAAGATTACCGAATAAGATTTTGCTAAAGTAATAAACATAGGACATTTAACTGACATTGAATATTATAATTTCTGTTTTTCCAGGCGTTCTTAGATGATATAAACACAATGTTAACGGAATCGGGGCAGCACCCCATCACATGGATACGATATAATGACACCAATGAACTGGATGACGCCTACCACAGTGACCCTAAACGTTTTCCCTTAGCCGTTATATTTCACACTGATCCTATGGCGTATGGAGAACCATTAAGGTATAATATATTTGTAATATTAAGTTTTTATCTTGGCATGGGATTCGAGTGCATAGGCGTTAATTAAAGATTAAAGTTGGCGCCGGTTACCACAGAGCTGGTACATTTCTTGCCCAACGCATAAGTATGGCAGCGAGGAAATGCTGACAGCATTATAGGCAACAGGGAGCAAACTATTAAAATTTGTTTTAATTTTCACTATGTATTGTAAATATTGTATATTTGTGTGTTGGATAGAAACATTAATTATTTTTTATTTAAATATATTCAGATTTAAAAAATATCAATAAGCTTTAGTTATTTGTAAGTTTTAAATTTATTTCAAGAAAAAAATCCTATTTCTCTGGACCTTTTTAAAAGTATACTTGGAAGGAACTTATTTTGGTAAATGACACATTTATTTTCTAAGGTCCATTTAAGGAAAGTACAGACTTTAAATTATGTATCTTTTCATATTGTATTCGCTCTACAGATTAATAAATAAGACTATCCATACATTGTGAAACAGACCCTTAATCAAATTCAAATGGCTAATTTCTTATTACTTAACATACGAAGACGATCACTAACGATGACTAAACGGAAAGTACAATTCCGTATATCAAAAATGTATTAGATATATTGACTTTGAATCCTACAGTAGATTATATACATTGGTACTTAGAGATAAAGTTAGCCGAAGTGTCAACTTCACGGTTATATTAATCTATTGTCCAAGGCGTTGATTACTAAATTGCGGTACCATCTGGTGCGGATATCTAAATTTAGGTTCTAGTTTTCTACGTCCTTTTGAAGATAAATTACTATTGTAATAAGAATTGCAGAGGAAGTTACTTGTATATAGAAAAGTTAACTTGCAAGTTGTTAAAATGTATTATTTATTCAGTTTCTCACATAGACTTTTAAATTATCCAGGTATACAATCCGAACTAACCCCTCCAAAGACGGAGGCACACCATCGACCAGAATTCTAACCACGTCACCAGCCAAATGTCGGGATAGAACCAACACAGACTGGTCTACTGATTGGTCTCGTGGTGGGCAGTTGATACCACTCTCAGAGATGCATAGAGAAGACACATGTCCGGTTCTTCAGTATTATTATACGGGATTTCTCGCGTTGCAGACATTAATCGATTATGTTAAAATTAAGGTAATTCTTTTGTGACATGATAAAATCAATTATTTATTTATTTATTTATTTACACTTCGTTGCTAAAGAAATACAAATAACACAGTATATATAAATTACAAGGGATGCAACGGGCGGCCTTATCGCTAACAAGCGATCTCTTCCAGGCAACCCTAGTAAGAATAGAAATACATAAAAAAAAATGATGGGTGCAAGAAGTGCAGAAGTTATATAAAAAACAAAATAAATTTATATTAAAATAAAGAACCTTAATCTATTAGTAACTATATATATTATAATAACTAACTAAAACTAAAAAGCTAATCTTACAAATTCAAGAAAATAGAGAAAATTACATACATATTACATACATAATCTTTTAAATACAAATTTTCTACTTCACTATATCCACCCGCGTCTGTACTCCCAGCTCTGACGTTTAGTTAGCATAATTACAAGACAATCATAAATATATTTTTTAGCTGGATACAGGTACAGAGTTCCTTCCACCCCGGGTAGACTTACTCCAATTCCCTAAACGCCAACACACCGGCGACTGGCTGGTGATCTTTCGAGTGATCATGCCCATGTACATGGTGATGACATTATCTCAGTTTATCACCTATCTCCTAATGCTGGTAGTGGGTGAGAAGGAGAAGAAGATCAGAGAAGGAATGAGGATCATGGGCCTAAAGGATTCTGTTTATTGGTAAGGATAAAAATCTCTTTTGATAGTCAATCTTCAGAAATTTGATGTATATAAATTGGTAAAGTTCAGATCTAACCAATGTTCTTTTTAGTGAACCGATTTTGAAAATTCTTCTACCAATAGAAAGCTACGTTATTTTTTTAGCTATATTTTTTCATTATATATCCAGAATTAATCATAAGGAATGTATATGTATCTAATTTCTCAATATTACGGCTTATGGTTGCCCTTGTGAAGTCGAGGCGAGTCACTTTGTCACAAGGATTTTTTTACCTATATTTATCGTCAAAGTTTTAACACTCTTGATACAATGCACTAGTTTTGATTGTTGTAAGAGGCGTAAAATACATATGTATTGAGATAAATTAAGATGATATTATTTTCTGGGTATTGTTCATACTTGAATATAGCATTCATCTAAGTTGTTTTTTTTTTCAGGGGATCCTGGTTTTTAATTTACGCAGTGTTTGTTACAATACTGTCCATCGTTAGTACCGTCCTCTTGTTCACATTGAAGGTAAGAAAATTTACGACGATTTACCGACTAATTTACATATAGTAATAAATATTTTTTACATGCACTAATGGTGAATATATAGAATCTTGTTTATTTTTAAAGATTAAGAGACTAAATACAAGTTTGTTTTTAATACTAAAATTGCAAATTTGAGGCGTTTTTATTATCTGTGAATTTACTAAGAAGAGTGTTATGGTATCTACTATGAGTAATACTTAAAATAAGTATTTTTCCAGGTATTTCAACATTCGTCATACGTCCTTATATTTCTCTTGATGCTGTTATTTGGTTTCACCATCATCACGTTTGCATTCATGCTGACACCATTCTTCGACAAAGCTAGGGTAAGTTTATTCTAGTACTTTTTCATCCTCTCGTTGTAACAAATTACTATTTTCTAATATTATATTATTTACTGGATTAATAAATTATTCCAGACTGCTGGTATCCTAGGCAGCTTTGCAGTAAATCTGATGAGTGGACTGTACTTCATCCAGGTGTTTGTATCGAACGCGGATTCTCTCGCCTTTTGGTTCGTGTCCCTCATCAGTTCCAGTTGTTATGCTCTTGCGATGGATAAGGTAATTGGGAAATTAGTCGTAATATTTTCTACTTCTGTTTTAACAGGTGCTGAAAGTTTCTCTTTTTTCAATAATCTTAATTTTTTGGTAAAAATAACATTATTACAATTGTTAACTGGTCTAGTGAGTTATATAATTCTTCTCGATCCTTCAAGAATAGAACGTACCAATTCTTAAAAGGCTAGGAACGCACTAGCGAGAGCTCTGGCAATATGAGTGTACATGGGCTTTATCACTTAACATTTGCAATAGTCATTTTGTATGATGATTTGATGTTTTAAAAGAGCTCCGAAAGTTTTTACGCCGGCTTTTTCTCTCGGCCTACACCCTCTGTCTTCTTTGCCGATGAGTAGAGTCTACCGATACAAATTTAATGACGTGGATAAATGATACCTCTATCGTATATGTCATAATAAACATATATCTTTTATAACCTCGGGTGAGCTTTCTGCCCGTGTTAATTTAAAATTATGTTTATGTTAAAATAAAAATCAGTGGAACTAATTTAGTAATTTTAATTGTTACCAAGCCTTTGGAGATATTATTTTCTTAATTGTCGAATTAATCGGTTTTATCGACGTTTAAATGTTCTATCAACGGCATCTACTTTAGTCCATTGAAAAGTTACATTTGGGTTGCGTTTTTTAGAGGACGCAATTTTATTTTTTTGATGTATAGGGGGGGTCAGTGTAAAGCTAAAAACAAGTTTGTGGGGTCGCCACCTTTGTCCCACGGCCGCCATCTTGAAAATAGGGGTTGAAATGGTATTTACGATATATCACTTAAACTTTTTATTTGATTAAAAAAATGCAAATTAAATTCTCTACAACTTTGGTCCAGTAACTTTTTGTCGTAGAACCATAAATAAAAAAGTTATAAGCGAAAATCTTCAGAAATTCGAGAAAAAAAATTATATTTTTCGATGTAACTTTTTTATTTATCATTTTACGAAAAAATGATATCTGAAAATTTTTTTAGATCGTTTTTTGAGGAACAAGTTTTATTCGCATCATTTTTTCATTAAGTCTATAGGTAAGGTTTTACAGCGCTCCGAAGTGAGTACTATTTTTCAGTACTCTTAACTATACCTATATTATACGTGTGAATCTATAATATGTCATCAGTTATTGTTTGTTTTTTTTTTATTTTTTTTTATTTTGTTATTAGAATTTTTTAATTACAGATTTTGCAGTATTCATAATAATTAAATATTATCTCTCAGAACAAATATCCGAATAAATCGACCATGGTTAATAAACACGCGATTTTAATAGCAATTGTAACATACAGGCCCTAGTACTGGATATGCAAGGCGTAGGAGTGACGTGGGACAATCTATGGAGTGCTGGCTCAGGGGTCCCGTTTGGGGGCAGTCTCATTATGATGGCCGTCGACACGGTTTTATATGGCTTCGCTGCTTACTGGCTGGATGCCGTCGTCCCTAGTTAGTATAATAATATGTAGCTTACATATTTTTTAAATAGCTTAGAGCTCGAAATTTCTAGAAATTTTCCACTAATTAAGGTCTGGTCAGGTTTTCAAGTCGCATGAGAATTGGACAGAATGGTAAACAACTAAGTATATTTATCCTCGTTTAGGTGAATATGGCATCAAGCAGAAGCCCTGGTTTTGCCTTCTCCCTTCTTTCTGGCTGGGTAGCCGACGCGGACGAGTTTCGGCAGTACATTTCCACTCGAATGGTGATGCAGCTCACAACAAGGACATTGAACCTGTGCCCAAGTGAGTATAATAGTTATATTTAATAAATTAAATATATAAATAAT
The DNA here is from genome assembly GCF_905147795.1 of Pieris rapae. Lineage (NCBI taxonomy): Eukaryota > Metazoa > Arthropoda > Insecta > Lepidoptera > Pieridae > Pieris > Pieris rapae. Next base: position 3,464,910 of record NC_059511.1, on the reverse strand, counting down.
ATAAAAACAAATTAAAACAAATGAGAAGAAATTATTTGTGTAACTTCGAAAAATAAAATGCAGTGTCTTATTTATTGAATACATCATATATAATGTATACATGATATGTTACAAGCTGTCTATGCTAAACGCGTGACAATTTTGGAGAACATAAATTTTACAATTACAATTATATTTATTTATTAACGCGTCGTTGCGTACATAAATAAAATACAATCAAAATAATTAAATGAAAAGGAGTGCATCTGGCGATCTTAATGATTAGGACCGATCTCATCCAGGCACCCGCTATTTTAGGTTATGTACCAGATAGGCACTTAACAATGATGATTTTAAATTGATCATCCCAATAGAACAAATCAAGCTGTGGATATGTAGTGTTTATTGTGGTGTATTAGCAAACAATTTTAATGAAGGGTGCCTGAACAACAACATAGGAATGTTGTTTTTTACAGCCGGAATTTGGAAAATTCTGCCGATTCTGTCTCAGTAATTAAACAGTATTTTTTAAATTTACTATATCAATTGTGTACATAAGGAATTTTTAGGAGTGCCTCTAACACTATTTTAATACAATTCAGAATCTCCTATTAATTTCTTAATAAATTCTTTCATATTTTTTTGTCTTTAATACCCTTTGTATTTATGGGCGTATTGTTTGGTACAATTTTATTGCTTTCGTTTGGAAATCGACCAACTACTTACTACATTATGTAGGTAGTAATGTTAATAACAAATCCCCAGGGAACTCGAAGACAAAGAAGCGATACGAATAGTCGGTCTTCAGAAATCATTCCGACATTGCCGAAAACCGGAAATAAAGGCCATAGACGGGATAGACCTTAGCATCTATGAAGGTCAAATAACTGCGGTATTGGGACATAATGGTGCTGGGAAGTCTACTTTGTTTAATATCTTGACGGGATTAACTGCACCCACAGCGGGCACGGCTTATGTTTATGGATTAGATGTTAGGTAAGGGTTTTTTTTTATATTATGGCCCGCACGGTTTGTGCATTGTGGCCCAGGGTCAATAGGTAAGGGTTACATATAGTTTTAGTATTGTACTTGTGAATGCTTTGGAATAAAAAATGCGTGTTAAGCAAGAAGTATATGAATTTGGTTTTATTTTTAGGGATCCCAACGACATGCATGAAATCCGCCAAATGACTGGAGTCTGCCCTCAACAAGATGTACTCTTTGACCTATTATCTGTTAAAGAACATTTAAAGTTCTTCGCTGCGGTTAAAGTAAGTGAACTAAGCCAGATAGTCTCATTATAATATAAGTGCAAAGAAAACATAAAAATAACGTTTTTCTTTAGGGTATACCAAGTAAAAGAATCTCGGATGAAGTCCACAAGGCGGTATCCGAAGTGGGCCTATTGGACCAAATGGACGTTTTCTCAAAACATTTGTCCGGTGGTCAGAAGAGGAGGCTGAGTATCGCCATTGCGTTTATCGGAGATCCAAAGGTTAGTTAGTAATTAAAGTTTTAAAAAATAAAGTGAAGATATTATGGACTTCGTTACTGAAACGCTTATAGGTTAGTGCCTTCGTTTAAAAACGTTTCACTTAGTTTAAATTTAAACTTTAAAAGTTATTTCTTTGCAATGTACTGTGAGAGCGGTAAAGGCAAAATATTGTATTATAGACTTACGCCCAAACCCAATAATTTATCACAATCTTTAATCCACAATCTCAGATTGTTATCAATTGTGGATTAAATATCAGACCGTGGTGTAATTTACAATCTTAAGATTGGATATGGGCACAGTTGAACTGTCATTTTCATACAAAGGTCTATCCAAATACACCGATCCGACCTACCACGGATAGCTTGTATCGACAGATGGCTATCACTGCTTACTTGGTTATTGGCAATCTTTATAAATAGATTAAGATAGGTTATTGGGTTTGGGTGTTAGCGACACCTACAATCTGAGGCTACAATCACGAGGGAGACGTACCCTGAATAACTAAAAAAACTTATTCAAGGTGTTCCGTGTTGAACTATATATATGTAATTATATCACACCAGATAATAATCCTGGATGAGCCAACTGCTGGTGTGGATCCTGTGTCCCGTCGAAAGACGTGGCGTATCTTGCAGCGAGCCAAACGGGGAAGGGTTCTTCTTCTCACCACGCACTTCATGGATGAAGCTGACATCCTTGGAGACCGGAAGGCTGTTATTAGCAAGGGGAGGGTAAGTTTACCTGTTTTTTTATATAATTGTTTAATAACTTCTAAGAACTGAACTGATCTGAAAATGTTCCCCTTCAGGTTTTTTGTAGTCGGTTAAAAACAGGTGAAACCTTTGAACCGAAAATTTAAAATATTGAGTACATATTTGTGTCGTGATGCAAAACTTATATATATGGTAAAGAAACAGTATCTTATTTATATTTACATATTTATATAAATAAGATACTGCACAGATATGATATTGCACAGAGTTTTGACATTTTTCATGGTTCGCTGGCCTCAGCTAAGAGTAGAATTAGGACACAATACCAATAATTACTTTTCTTGTTTCTAGTGTTTTAATTCTTTATAGCTATTATTTTTAGATTTTTGTTTGTTTTTTGTTTTGACACTTTATTGTATTTACCTAATTTCGCTGGTCGTGTCCACATGTTCTAGGGACGGCACCGCTTTTTTTATATTTTCGTATGTAAGTTGATGTTGACATGTGTTTGTCCTAATTTTGTGATCCAATAAAAAAAATAAAAAAAAAATATTTCGGATATGACAGGAAATATTTATTTTGACATACGGGAGTCATGCTCTAGTTAAGCCCGACAGACTCTCGCGAGACGCCTCGTCCAGGCCCTCGCTACTGATATTCGTCAAAGCTGTATCATTAACGCTCTCGGTATATTTAAATGCTGGCTGAAATGATACTTTCGCCTCGCTCCCTCGCATCCTTTGACTCGCGCCCCAAATTATTGACCATCTACACTCGCCTCGTGGAGACTGTAGAAATAAGAATGCTTTTTTAATAAAATTTCCAATATTTGTTTACGGTCAAAATTATTTCAGGTACGATGTGCTGGAACGTCACTGTTTTTGAAGAATAAGTTTGGTATTGGTTATCATTTGACGCTAGTTTTGGATGGTGAGTACTTCAAATAATTTAATATTTGAACAAAATATTTTAGTAATTTAAATTTTGTTACATTTTTGTTTATTCTATTAAAATAACAAATTAAAGTTAATGTCGTTATAGAACATTAATTGTCATATTTGACAAATAGATATTAAAATATTCATATAGGTAATAATGTACACTTAATATTTCACTTATCATTAATTATACCTTAAAGATTTAACTAAGAAATTATGTACAAAAAACCCACTTAACGCGATATTATTGGATAAGCTAAAAAGCGCTTTGATTTGGTCTCTTCTGACACTGCTCGAGAAATCCTAAGGTATAGAATTTTACTTAAAATCCATAAATTTTAATGACGAATTGACATACTTAATAATGAATCTATTTTCAATTAAACAAGCCAAAAAGAGTGGCGGAGATTTTATTGCCAGTTCTTCTCTTCCGTTCTACGCTCTTGATTTGAAAACAGTAAATGTAATTAGAAGCATTTAATGTATATATCTTTTTTTTGACGTTCATAAGTGTACATTATGTTACGTATATGAATAAATTATTTTTTTATTTGAATTTTTTATAAACCAATTAACAGGCGCCTGTCGCGAGAACCAAATAACTCGTCTAGTCCGAGGCCATGTCGGGCGGGCGGAGAAGGCGCGTCGTCATGGCCGGGAGTTGTCATACATATTGCCTCATTACGCGGTACATCTCTTCCCACCACTGTTCCATGCTATCGAAACTGAGATTCGGGAGAAGACAAATCGACTGGGTAAGAATATATTTTTATTCCGCCATATCGTATCATTGGTATAGAGTATAGATTTAATTGTCATTGATTTATGCCACTGTCGCTAACCAAAGCGTAAAGATAAGAAACGTCGTAGTATGTAAATAACCAACATTGTGTTTATATTGAATAAAGAATTTTTTTTTAATTAGAATTACTATGTCTTACGGAACTTAAGCGACTTGATTGAATATCGATCTTTAATTAACTATTTAGAGATTCAATTAACTCGCTCATTTAACTACTTTACTGCGACATATATACAGTGGACGTAAAAATCAACAAATCGTTAATCTAATTATAAATTAATATATTAGGTATTACAAGTTACGGAGTATCAATGACGACGTTGGAAGAAGTGTTTCTAAGTCTGGAAGGAGAGAATGCTGAAGAGATTGAATCGGTGGAGGGGGTGTCTTCAGTAAAGTTGGTGCGGGCTCGAGCGTTGTCCAGAAGTCTGTCTCTTCAGAGCAAGACGCTGAGTTATCAGGTATATGATCTTGGTTTTTACACATATTAGTGATGTTTAATACATATTTAGGGTTTATATTTTAGTTTCGGTCTTAGAAGAAAATATGCTATAATAATGTATAAATAGATAAACATTGCATTAATACGTTTCGAGACTTTTAATAAATCTCCAAAATACGATACGAAAAATTCGTTACTTTTTACGTTGATTTTTGTATTTTTTCCTTCAGCGCCGTTCTCGTCTCAGTTTATATTCTAAAATAATAAAGAAATATACTTATTTATTTTAAACACTCAGGAACTAAACGACAAAGAGCAACAAAAGACAACATCTCTCACCCCACCTGCCTCACATGCGCTACACTCTACCACACACGGTGTTGAACACGTCAAGGTATGTTTTTGCAGCCAGGGGGAGGTAAATATAAAAAATAAAAAAGAATCGTCTTTCTTTTTACATTCTCACCGCCCTCTATTGAGTCGGACATAGCTTACAGCGAACAAATAATCTAATATGTTTATGATTAATGTTACGCGCCACCACGACTGAAAGTTTTTCATAGAAACATTTGGTTTAGATGTAATATACCTTTGCATTGAATACTTTATCAAACCTATTGTACTGGTACTGTTAAAAATATTAAAAAACAATTTTACTTAAAAATATTTTATATACGAGTAGATGCTATGAGTCACACTACTGAAAACATCTTGTTCGTTATATATTTTTTAATTATTAACAAACCAGAAAAAAACTTTAAAATTATTTAACTTGAATTCCTAAACTAATTGGAGGTTTTTGGTTCTATTTTCCAATTCCCGTTATTTTTTAAAAATCTGTATGGATTTCAGGTAACACCAGACATACCGGTATCAGTAGAAGCGCTGGGCGAGATCGTGAAGACAAGTCCATCGTGTTGGCGTACGTTCTGTGCGCTCGTGTACATACGGACCGTGAGAATGATACGGGACCCGTATAAGCTTTACGTTATGATCTTTATGCCTATCAGTAAGTTCATTTTAGATTTCCCTTGGTTTTTAGACTATTTTTTATATTAATTAAGACCTAAGTTTTATTGACAAGTTGAATTTACCTTACATGGCAATCAATGTTTATTGTTAACAGTTCCCATCCAATTAAATTAATAAAGAATAAATCTATTTAGCATCATTTTTAATTATTTGGACTACATGACGATACACGTGTTGTCTATATTTGCGAATACAATTAAATCCGAAAATATAAAAAAAAAATTAATAATAACAGAATAATTTATAACTTTTAAAACAACTTGAAATTAACTAGCATATTTATTACAGTTTCTTGTGCGCTGGGTCTCTACATAAAATCGCGACAAATAGTATTTTTCCGGATGCAGCCTTTAAAATTGGATCCGAACGCCTACTTCAATAAAACCCCTACCGCCTTACATACAGAACAGGACGATTTCGCTGCAGTAGAAAATTTCAAATCCTCCCTAGAGAGCCTTGGTGCATACCCAATCGGACTATTTGATGGCAATTTCTCAAGTCTTCTGGATATGGAGAACTTTGGCGCCTACAGCCTAAAGGAAAGTCTGATCCCTTACGGGAATATCTTGGCCTACTACAATAGCACGTATACGCATAGTTTGCCTATTATTGTCAATCTTTTGGATAATAGTATTTACAGGTAAGTGGATTTTGTTCATTTGTTTGACTGTGATGTGTTCTTAAGATTTTATGTGGTCTACATAAGTATATATTTTCAGGGTTTTAATGTCAGCTGCGGGACAAATAGAGAGTTTTAGGCCTATCGAAGTTTTGACTCATCCATTTCAACAAACTGAACAACCCGAGGAGTTCAATTTAGGCAGTGTGGTCTGTGCCATTTTCATGGGAATGATATTTGCTTTGGTACCTGTCACATTGGCGGTGGACATTGTTTATGATAGAGAGGTGAGTGCGTACCACAAGGTTCACATCTAGGACCGCTTCTATTTATCGCGTTTATATATGAAACGTTACGATTACTAGTAAAAGTCTATTACAAATTATATGGTTTAGAGCTAGATTTATAAAGTCATTTATGTCAGAAAATAAAAATGCATTATATATAATAATAATAATAAAAATAATAATAATACCGTTCAATCAGCAAACCTAGCCTTTACCAAACAGCGTTTTTTAACTATACATCTAAAATAAAAAAATATATATTAATCTATTCCTCATTAGACTTTGGAAATTATCATCAAATTAGTTATTATTAGGTGGCAGAAAGTGGAACTAAATGGAAGTGATTAGTAATAATTTGGCTAGTTGGTTGATCAAATGGCTGATTCAGGACTGGGCTGTTAATTTAACGGCTAATTAAGCTTGTCGTCGACCCATACAATAGTATCCTCCATATATAATTATTTTTCAGATAAAAGCGAAGAATCAGTTACGTGTGAACGGACTATCTATGAGCATGTACTTCCTCACATACTTTACAATTCTCATTTTTATAATGATCCTCACTAGCATCGGGGTACTCGTTCTTGTAAGTATTTAATTCATTTTTTATACCTCTTCTATTATTATTTCTACTAATTTTGTAAAAAGAAAATACTCTTGGTCAGCTCGTCGCAGACCATTCCTCATTGCACTTAGTGTTATGAATAAAATTTGGTGTCCTTAATCTGTGTTATATTTAAAGATACACAGTCTTGTTGATAAAAATAACTATACATGCGTTATAAGAAGGTGATAGTTACCTAGTAATAATATATAAATAAATAAGTGTTTAATAGCGGATTTATTTTCGTTTCTTTATGTTGATGGAACCGCAAATTATTAAATGAGTACAGAAAATAAAGAAAAAGGGTAGCGCCTAACTGGGAAATTGTGGAAAAGATAGGCAGTGTTCCAGTGTTTGCAGAAAGAGCAACTGTATAGGGTTTAACTATAAGTGCTTACGGGCTTACGACACAATCATAATACTTATCCGGACCCGATCCCTTGGCGTTTGATGATGTGGGGTCTCTCTGCATTTTTTACCGCATTTACCACGTAGAGTGTTTAGAAATGTACGGACTAAATCCAGCTGAATACGTAATTCCACCTATATTAGTTCAGAAACGTCGTTTGCGATGCGCGGCAAAAACTGCTTTGAAAAGTAATATGTAACCAGTTGTATTTAGGTACATATATCCGACTTAGGGTTCTTCAATAAAAGAGCGTACCAATTCTTAAAAGGCCGACGCACTTGCGAGTCCTCTGGCAATGTGAATGTCTATGGGCGGCGGTATTACTGAACATTACATAAGCTTACTGAGCTTAATAATTTTAAAATATTTGTGAGAAAAATAATTGACAATATAAAATATTACTTTCTAGGTAATCCTAAACGATATTCCAAGTTTAACCAACGGTTCAGCGATCACGATGTTAACCGGTCTTCTCATGCTCTACAGTCCCTCTGCTATTCTCTTCAACACCTGTCTCTCTTACATCTTCGACAAGATGGATTCGGCACAATCCATAATGCCCAATATTACCACCTGGGTTGGAGTAATACCATTTGTGATGGTCGCTTGTTTGGATACATTTAAATGGGGTAATTTTTTTAAAATAAATTTTATGTTTGCTGTTCCCGAAAATATTAATATTCTGTGCATGGTATTTTTAATTTTTAAGACGGTATTGACAATGGTAATCCTAATTAATATTGTGTATAACAACTCTTAATGAGGTTTAAGTTTCTATTTAGTGTTAGATTTTTTTGTGTCTAATTTTTCCCTTGAATGTTGAAAATTTGTTATTTTTTTTTGTATATTTTAAGCATACATATTGTTTTAGAACTCATTAATAAACAAATGAATTCTAGAAATCTAACAAATAGTGTAATTTAAGTTCTACTTTCGTCGGATCTATAGGTAGGTATGTAGGTGGACTCATTTTCCGCAATTAGACTCAAATTTGGTCCATTTGCGTAACGTCAGATCTATATTAAAATTATGAATTATACTGTGAAAGCTGCCGTAAATCCACTCCTTATATTCACTTTTTCGTTTTCAGGAAGTGAAATTGCTTTCTACCTTCACACTGTGTTCAGCTTCTTAGATGTCATGTACATACCTTATGCTATCATCTATTACGTTGATAGGTGAGTACATAACAAGTTAAAATATAATATTATAATATGTAATCGAATAATGCTTATATTTATAATCACTGCTTTTCATATTGTAAGGCGAAACAATATTTGTAAAGAATTTCAATCGAGCAGTCTTATCTGCTTATGTCAAAAATTATCGCAAAAAAAAACACAGAAATGGGGTTGTAATAACTCCATTTAAAAGATGCCGGACCTCAAATCTAATGGTGCTTTATAGAATAATATTACTAAAATAATAACACAAAAGTGAGGGTACTTTCAAAAAATGCAATGAAGTATTCAATAAATTTATATATCTTGTGTTTAATACATAGGGTGTACCTCACGTGCAATTTGAGTGGGTTGTGCCCCGTGCCAGCGTTGTCCAGCTACTTCACAGCAGAAGTGTGGGTACTCATAGGGGCCATGGTGTTTCATGTTCCACTATGTGGTGCCGCACTGCTGGCTGCAGATCGGCTGAAGTCTGGTGGACGAATATGTCCGGTAAGGAAGGTTCAGATAGCTTTTGCAGCAAAACCATGCGGAACCAACAATATTGGACTTTCATTTAAGTACAGCGTGTACGGATAAACAGCAAAATTCTACTGAATTAATGCAAAATGTAGAACGAGTTACTTGCGCGATTGCTATGAATATTAAAACTTTAAATTGAAAATTAAAACCAAATCAACATTTATTATCTGACCCGGCGAACTTTGTTCCGCCTAACACGGCGTCTAATAAGTCTAATAATATCTTGTTAACTTTGAACTTAATTTAGAATTTCATTAAGGTAATAACATTAATACATCTTTGTTTGCAAATCCAGAAATATTTTGTCAAGAGATGGCGCCACATACTGTTTGCATTTGTAAAATTAATTAATTAATTGATTGTTATTCGATAACTTGTCCGATGGTAATATTTTTACATGTATTGATTAAATCTGGTATTGACTTTAGTTAGTGCACGAGTAGAAGCCGAAATGTGTTGTGACCGTCTTCTGGCAATAGCCGGTCTATATATTAAATTATATCATAATATAAATATCTCTAATTTTCTTCAATGTTACTAGTTACAAATTTACATAGAGGAAGTTGGATCAAGCCTGTATCAAATAATATTTTTGCCTATCCAGCGCAAGAAAATAGACCCAGACAAATCTTTGGAATCGGAGTCTGAAGTCGGAGGGGAAGTGGGAGAAGATGATGACGTAAGACGCGAGCGACGTCGAGTGGCTTCTATTCTTCAACAGATTCATAGCAAACAGGCGCAGCAGGTGCCTGCGCTATTGGTGCACGTAAGTCATTTGCTAAATAAGTCGAAATATACACTTCGAAAAAAATACATAGACTTCGAAAAACATATATACGTAATATTCGACGCTTAAATAAAGAATTGCTACCAAAAAAACAAAACAAACGCACGCGAGTAATGTTCGAATAGCACTGAGGCTAATCATGTGACGCGATCGAAATGTCGCACCGACGCGGGGCGCGGTTTTTCAGTGCAGGTTCGTACGTGTTTTGTTTTGTATCGTAATGCACTGCGCGTGAAGTCAATTACCTAATACTACTATGAAAATAATATTCGTTCATATTTATACAGAAATTACAAAATTTAGGGGTGAGGCTATTCAAGTGACTCGGACTGTATATCTAATATTTTTTTTCATTTCCAACACATAAATACACAGTATTAACAATATTCTTGCTTTCCTCGCTTAACGAATAAGCATCGTAGTACAGTGAGGAAATGCTGCCAGACTTTATACACTGCCACAAGGACCCAAGTTATACTTCTTTTGGCGCGTTAGGGAAAAAATATGAGAGTAAATTTTTATTTTTAATGTGCGTGCTCACCGTCACAAAAAATCGACACCCTGAAGTTAGCTAGTCAACATTATAGATTTTTTGAAGTTATACTTGTTTTGGCGCGTTTGGATAAATGTTCTATTTTTAATGTACATATGTAGGTACCCATACGTTTTATTAAGTCGCCTTCTATTAATTTTGAATTATTATTATTGTTACTATGTAGATTAAGCATATTGTAAATAGTCTAAATAATTTAGGTTAGGTTAGAAATATAACACCTATTATCAGAAATATTCTACTGACATTACTATCTTAACTCCTTATTTCGTATTGCAGAATCTCCGTAAAGAGTATAAAATGAGAAACTCTGAAGGTTCCTGGTGTGGGGATAGAGATGGCGGGAAACGCACTGCTGTCGCGCGGTTGTCGCTGGCGGTACACGGGGGCGAAGTGTTCGGGCTGCTTGGGCATAACGGAGCAGGAAAAACTACCACCATGAGGATCGTTACCGCTGAAGAGCGACTGTCTTGTGGAACTGTGAGTAGTTTTATATACATTTCCTAGGTTATACATTTTATGCCTAAAACAAATATTTGGTAAAAACATAGTGTCTCTCTTATAAAGAATATTTTATACACTAGGTGATGCTGGGCGGTAAAAGTGTAGATGAAGTGGCCTCTAGTGCGTTCCAGCTTCTTGGGTATTGCCCGCAACACGATGCACTTTGGAAGAACGTCACCCTCAGGGAACACCTCGAGTGCTATGCTGCTATAAGGGGCATCAGCAAGGCGGATACACCCAAGTAAGGGGCAGGCTCTAAGGCTAGGAAACTATTAAAATTGCCATTAATATATATATAAATAAATTGTCATATGTTTAATATGTGAAAAATAGTTATAAAGGAGAATGTTTATAAATTTTCAATAGGTACCTAGTAGATTATACTATAATTTTTCATTTCGTAGAATTCTGTTATTTCATAAGTTTGGCTACTAAAAAAGTCCTCCACCGAAAAACAGTTTTTTAATATATTTATTATATATATATATATACTTTCCATACTCATTTTATCCTGTCTTCGTGTTACGAATATTTAGTGGCGACTGGCGAGGCATGTACTCAGGGCTATTATTTTAAGTAAAAACTGTGTAACAATGCCGATGACTGTGTAAAACCACCGAACCGTTTGTATGTATGGTATATATATATATATACACAGTTTTTACTTAAAATAATAGCCCTGAGTACATGCCTCGCCAGTCGCCACTAAATATTCGTAACACGAAGACAGGATAAAATGAGTATGGAAACATTGAGAGGGTTTACATTTTAATGATTCACAATGCACACAAACTAACATTAACAAAATTTTTATCAAATTTTTTCAAGTGCGTTAAATATTTACTTCGAAATAAATTAACTTCGAACAGGAATAATAACATTTTTGTTATCTCCCTATAATGTGTTTTTTATGGATTGTATTATAATGTTTTTAGTTTTAAATCAAGAGTTGTTACTTTATTTCTAATCTTTAAGTAAAATTTAATCAATTGTCAAAGTGAACAATGGTTATTTTACAACCCAGGATCGTGGACGCTTATCTCAACGGTCTGCAGATAATGGACCATGCCAATAAGAACGCAGACGAATGCTCCGGTGGAACAAGGCGGAAGCTGTCTTTCGCTCTGGCTATGGTTGGGTGCCCTCGGGTTGTTCTTTTGGATGAACCGTCCACAGGAATGGACCCTAGGAGCAAGAGATTCCTCTGGGACACAATTCTTGCTAGTTTTCAGGTAAGATCTTTGGAAGCAGTCACCAAATAAAATTAATGAAAATTGTGGGGTTGGAACTTTGTTCAAGTAACTAGGGAACGAATTGAAACAATCGTAAATATATGTACTTGATTTTTTATTTCATATTGTGCATTTATTCAAGTCATAGTCAAAGAGACAAACATCTTTTCTGGAACCCATTAAAGCCACAAGTTACTTTTAAATTAAATAAGGTAAATAATTTATAAACACTAAAATGGCTGTCCATGACTGCCCTTTTTAGGCGTTCCGTAACTTGTAAAAAAATCTTCATGTCACAATTTCTATGACAAGATTTGAATGATTTTTCTAGGGAGGGAAAGGAGCTATCTTAACGACTCATTCCATGGAGGAAGCTGATGCGTTATGTTCTAGAGTCGGAATCATGGTCAAAGGAGGTTTGCGGTGAGGTTAACTTTTATTCTGCTTCATTTGTTAAATTACTCTCTTTATGTTTTTACTAATGACTTTATAAGCTTTTAACTAATAATTTTACTAAGACATTAGTGAATGGACTATCGTCTGACAATCAAAATTTGCAGTATATAAATATTTATTAGTAATCATAACAATCAAATAAACAGTATTAACAAATCAATTAAAATTAATAAAAATTATAAAAATTTTGAAAACTTGGTCCCTGCGTACATTTAACACTGGCAGCATTTATTCCCTGTATTGCGATACTTATTTTTGATTAAGAAAATTGTAAAAACTGTATGTTTGCTTATCCATAAAAAACGGTATAATTGTATTCTTTTAAGTAAAATAATCGTTCGTCTCTTTCCGTCAAATTGTGTTTACGCTGTGATGGAATGGAATGGTTATAACGGTGCAATAGGTCTGAATATTAATAAATAGTATCAAAACCTAATATAATTAAAAATTTTGATCCATGTGGCAGTACTTATGCTGGCAGCGTTTCCACGTTATAGATAATAAAACTTAATTCACGAATTCAATCCCGAATTACATTCTGCTAATGTTATATTATTGAGATAAATTCTCTCTATTCGATTCTCGGTGTATAATAATAAACGCCTGCTTTGTTACAACAATAACTAAGTATATTTCCAACACTTCTTATCCTTAAACAACCACACAGCTTACAATTTAACGTCCGTCTTCGTCAAGCGGATCGGTCCGAATAACCTCACTTATTTTAGATCGTATCAAGACTACCCTTCATTATGTTTGTCACTGTCGGTATCGAGTCAATCAACTAACTTACATCGAGTAAAACATATTAAACAAATACAATCATCAAATAATCTATACTGTAAATTATAACTATTAATTATAAACATAATAAAATTGTAAAGTAATAACATATCATCATAAATTCGTTACATCGTGAATCAAGTACAATCATCAAAATAAAGTAGCTTGTAAATTGAATATAAATATTATTTAAAAATAAACGTGATTTAAATAATAAATTTGTAAAATAATAACAAGTAATCTTAAATTCATTACATTCGGCCGTCCGACTACGTGCGATCTCCTGACGCACGGTATATAATCATGGTAAGGTTTTATAAATTCAAATAAGTACACTAACAAAATATTTTAGTTTCATGTGACCTAATTGTAACCTATCTATACATTTGGTTTTTATCAATTATTCATTACATTCATATAATCATGGTAAGCTTTTATAAATTCAAATAAGTACACTAACAAAATATTTTAGTTTCATGTGACCTAATTGTAACGTATCTATACATTTGGTTTTTATCAATTATTCATTACATTCATATAATCATGGTAAGCTTTTATAAATTCAAATAAGTACACTAACAAAATATTTTAGTTTCATGTGACCTAATTGTAACGTATCTATACATTTGGTTTTTATCAATTATTCATTACATTCGGCTATTATTTTCTTATTTTGGACGTTGGGGGAAGAAGCTGGAAGACTGCTTGCGTTTCTTCTTTGATCACTTTTTGTGTCTCTTAGACTTAGTTGCTGCTTTGGTGGACGATCGTGAACGCTTTCTCTGAAGTTCGTCATTACGAGTAGGCGAGCCTTCGGGAGTCATCGCTTCATCAGTATTCATACTTCTTATTTCAGCACGTTTTTCTTCTTCTAGGTACACATGACCTCTACTCCAACATACTACACGCTCACAGAGACATACATAGCCTCGAGTATCTAAAGCACACATGGCTCGATAGGCATACATAGCCTCTAGTAGCTGAAGCACACTTGGCTTCCTATTGTAGGCACACATAACCTCTAACAACTGAGCACACATGGCTCGATAGGCATACATAGCCCCTAGTAGCTGAAGCACACTTGGCTTCCTATTGTAGACTTAGTTGCTGCTTTGGAGGACGATCGTGAACGCTTTCTCTGAAGTTCGTCATTACGAGTAGGCGAGCCTTCGGGAGTCATCGCTTCATCAGTATTCATACCTCAAAAATAAAATATCATTTTATCATGTTAGTATATCAATTCATTGTCTAAACGTACTGAAACTATATGGATATTTTTAAAACATTTCAAAATTAAGTATTTAAAGAAATAAACTTCATTTATTTGAAATTAATCCTTGACTGAAAACAAAATACAATAATGATCCTTTAACGTTGAAGCGCCCTAAGGGGCACGAAGTATTCTATAGGCATACTTAACTTCTTATTTCAGCACGTTTTTCTTCTTCTAGGTACACATGACCTCTACTCCAACATACTACACGCTCACAGAGACATACATAGCCTCGAGTATCTAAAGCACACATGGCTCGATAGGCATACATAGCCTCTAGTAGCTGAAGCACACTTGGCTTCCTATTGTAGGCACACATAACCTCTAACAACTGAGCACACATGGCTCGATAGGCATACATAGCCTCTAGTAGCTGAAGCACACTTGGCTTCCTATTGTAGGCACACATAACCTCTAACAACTGAGCACACATGGCTCGATAGGCATACATAGCCCCTCGTAGCTGAAGCACACTTGGCTTCCTATTGTAGGTACACATAACCTCTCACGACTAAGCACACATGGCTCGATAGGCATACATAGCCCCTAGTAGCTGAAGCACACTTGGCTTCCTATTGTAGGTACACATAACCTCTAACGACTAAGCGCACGTGGCTCGATAGGCATACATAGCTTCTAGTAGCTAAATTACACTTGGTTTCCTATTGTAGGCACACATAACCTCTAACTAATAAGCACATATGGCTTGCTATTGTAGGCACACATAGCCTCTAACTCAAATCAAAATTTATTTATTCAATTTAGATACGACTTAGGGTATGCTTATGAATATCAAAAACGTTTACAAAATTCGCGAAAGAGCAAAACTATGCCATTCGTTCGCCAAACTAAGAGGAGGCCTTGTTCTAAGGAGAACGGGCAAGAAACTCAGCAAGTTTTACCCTCCCTCTATCTACATACAATAATTCAAAGGAAAATGTCATAAACTACAACGTCATTTAAGTTACATAAGTAAAAAAAATTAAATACAAATCTGTTCTGTGATTTACCACATTCACCATTACATACATGTTCACAACACTTCCAAGATTACAAAACAAATTATAACAATATAATTAGAACTATTTCCAAGCGTTTTCATCTTCTAGATAGACATTAACTGTGTAACGTAATTATAGGTGTTTGTGAAGAAAAAAAAAATCTTCAAAAATATCCGCAATCTCTGAGCTTCTTATCATCTACCTTTAAAAATAATGAATTATTAAGGGATTTAAGGTTTTCCAGTTTCTCTATAAACTATATAAACTATATAACTATATTCCAAGTAGTTTTAATTTTATTACTTGAATTCTTAATTTTCTTACGTATATGCAAGGCCTTTTTATATTTACAGACTTTTCTAAAAGTTTTGGAATAATTTCTGACATATTTTATAAACACTGCGTTGTGATTATATTTTTTTTGAATGCATATAATTCATATAGCCTATTCCTACTCTTATAAATACCACTCGTGGCCCAGTCATCAAACTTGATATTTTTGTTGCACTTTGCAGTCTAATGGGTAAACTAAATCAAACTCATTTTGAATAACATTTAAAAAAAATCTTTTGCATTGACTCTCCGAATTATTTAGAATTGAGTAATCTAACAACACAGCACAAACCTTGGAATTAACGTTATGCCTAAAACTTTCAATGCGACTTTTTGTGAAGGGTTGATATTTAACGTGCTTGCCTTAATCTAATATTTTATCAGAGAAGCCAACTATCAGACCACAATGGTCAGAAGTAAGGTTTGTTATTACTGATTTAGAAACACATTTGTCACTCAAAAATATGTTATCTAAACAAGTCGCTGAATGGGAGGTGATTCTAGTTGGTTCAGAGAATTGGTTTACAAAATTCAAACATTTAAAAATTGAAATAAATCTAGTGCTTACTGAAGTACTTTCAAGTATGTTTAGGTTAAGGTCTCCGTAAATATACATCTTCCATTACTGACTCAAATTTGTAGTAATCCCCGGAAGGGGGCCTGTACACGCATACTATAACATAATTCTCCAGTTCTACACAAGATAATTCAATAACACATTCAATTGATAGACTTACAATATCCTTACGATCTGTGTATTTGACACTACTATTTACTAATATTAATGAACCTCCACGAATAGTATACATATAATATACATACACAATTGGAAGTTGTCAATGACAACAGTTTCATAACTTCTTAGCTAATGTTCTGTCATGTAAATAACTTCAATTTCGCGACTTTTTGTAAACAGTTCTAATTCTAATTAATTGCCAGCCAAACCTTGTACATTTTGATAAACAATTCTTAATAAAACTGGCTTGGCTTTTGTCTTAGGTCCTAGTTTAAATTTGTAAAAAGTACATTTTTCGTGGCAGTTTTACTATGTGTCACGGATACCTTTTTATTATAATCACAATCATATTTCTTTATCAATTTGACAGTTTCTTTAAAATTATATGCTATAACAGCTTAGCAATTTGTTCTTTTTTTATTTTATAAGAAAGATACAATGTATATCTTTGGTCAGTGTAAATTTAGTATTTAGTAGTTTAATAAGAAACTTGTTTCAATCAAAATATAAAAAAATACGTCACTATGAAGACATGTCAGATGGTGCATAAATTGATTTAAATTATAAATCTGTCGATTAAATTTATAATCTTGCATATAGAAAGAACACAGTGTTATTTTACATTTTTTTTTCTGCCAAACTCCAAAAGTTAGTGATTGTTTGAGTAATGTGGGTTTTTTTTTATTCCCCATACTGTCAACACACAATAATATTAATTAAGAGCTGCTACCTACACAATGATAATTTAATATTTTATCTACAATCCCTTGGTAAGACATTCCAGGTAAACAAATAATGACATTTTGAGGTAACTCATACCCCAGTAACTGTCCCAGCCCATGCCCTAAGGCCTAACCTATCTGAAAATATGTAGGTATTATTATTTCTTTGAGTGTTTGAACTGCTTGTAGGATAAAACTCTGGCACGTGGGACTTTGGTGATGAATTATCTCTATTCAGCTGTGAAGGAACTTGGTCATTATAAATTAACTTATTACCTTGCTCAACAGCACAATTACAATGCTTACTGGTGAGAGATGCATACCTCTCAGTACTATAATTACATAAATCAATGATGTCATGCCTTGCAGATACTTGGTAATCTATTTTTTTTTAACATGACATGATGATTATGACATTATTATTTATACATTGCTCCAGTTGATTAATTTTAATATTTAATTGTTTACGCTTATGCTCACATATGAACATTGACTTTCAATTACATTTTCTTTACAAGTTTTCCATTTCTGTTTTAATAATGTATGTTGTTGTCTTAGTAATAAGTGATGTTTCAAATAATTTTTCCTTTTAATTAATTTGTTGGTTTTTTTTTAATAAATTTACTAAGCCGGACATAATTTTTTTAAATTCTTTTCCTACTTGTGAATAGGGAACCGATTGGGTATGACTTATTGCACCCACAGATCAATATTGTTACATAGTTCATTTACAATACCTGGATCACAGCTTTTTAACTTACTGAACAAGCTCTGAGAGGCATTAGCTTCTATGGCAACCTTATTTTCAAGTATTTGGACAGTTTTATGTGCCTCTGACAAAGTTAATTCCAAGTCACTGGTGCAATTCAAAGCCTGTTCCTGAGTATCATAGCACTGTTTATAAGAGTCAATCCTGTAAATGCACACACTGATCCACAATATCTGAATATTTCATATGTATTTCAGATAGTTCACATTTAAGTTCACTGTTTTTCCTAACAATATTCTGAATTCCCGTTCACTGTCCTCGCGTTCTTGCAGCAATCTATTATTGAGATCCTGCAATTTCTTCTGCTCCAACAAAGCCTGTTTCAGTCTCATTTCAATATCTTTAGTTGTGGCTTTGCGAGTCATTATTTGTGGTGTTATTGTTTTCTAGACTTAGATTGGGTCTTATGCCACTTCTGAATTGAGATAAATTCTCTCTATTCGATTCTCGGTGTATAATAATAAACGCCTGCTTTGTTACAACAATAACTAAGTATATTTCCAACACTTCTTATCCTTAAACAACCACACAGCTTACAATTTAACGTCCGTCTTCGTCAAGCGGATCGGTCCGAATAACCTCACTTATTTTAGATCGTATCAAGACTACCCTTCATTATGTTTGTCACTGTCGGTATCGAGTCAATCAACTAACTTACATCGAGTAAAACATATTAAACAAATACAATCATCAAATAATCTATACTGTAAATTATAACTATTAATTATAAACATAATAAAATTGTAAAGTAATAACATATCATCATAAATTCGTTACATCGTGAATCAAGTACAATCATCAAAATAAAGTAGCTTGTAAATTGAATATAAATATTATTTAAAAATAAACGTGATTTAAATAATAAATTTGTAAAATAATAACAAGTAATCTTAAATTCATTACATTATGAAATCAACAGATGCGTTGGATCGACTCAACACTTGAAGAATCTATATGGCGCCGGGTACACACTGGAAATGAAGATCGGACATCCTAATCACAAACAGACGGTAATTATTGGTTTTTGATTTTATAATATCATAAACTAAAATGTTCGTTCGTTGCGCTAAATATAAGATAGTGGCTGAATTGATTTGGCTAACATTGATCTTGAAATGTTATTGGAATTTCTGAAAAAATTTAAACTGTTTGAAATATTGACAATTAATGCATTTTATTTATTTAGAAATAAAATGTAAATGCAATATTTTTTTTTTTTATAGAACAGGGGGCAAACGGGCAGGAGGCTCACCTGATGTTAAGTGATACCGCCGCCCATGGACACCCTATTTGCAATATTTACATACATTACATTTTTACATACAGTTCGCGTGATTGTAATTACACTCTTAAATGTCTACACTGATTATGTTGAAACTTTTTGTGTGTACAAGAAAATTCGGAAGAAGAAAATGGTTTAAATTTACAATTGGATGTTTTTTTAAATTAAGACCACGTCCGCCGCTTGTCAATTTAAAGTGGTAAAATCTTAATTTTTATTATATTATAAAAACAAATTAGTTACATATGGTGGTCCAATTCCCAAATTTATTTCGTTATTACTATTACTTGACTTAATGTCCTATAACCCCTAGATGGGGCAGAGGGCAACTACAATCTCCATCAGTGTTGAGCCTCGTATTTCACCTCGCTCCATATCTTTCCGACTCTATACCTCATCTGCAACTGTACGCCGCCAAGTTTGCTTGGGTCGGCAACGCTTGCGTTCTTGCGGTTTCTAATCAAGCGCCCGCTTGAGGATATGATTGGAATCTCTTCTTTTTTCTTTGGAATCTGCTGGGAAATCGGAGTTTCTCAGCAGCACTCCCAAAGTTGCTCGTTAAAGATCTTCCCGGTCCAGTAGATACCCTAGACTATACCGAAGAGAGTGGTTGACGAAGACATGGAGTCTGTGTGATGTCTTCGTCAACGTTAAAGCAGCACATATTTGAAGTTGGATTCGAATATTTTAACATTGATTCGACGCATCAAGATCCGTGACTTGCCATACAGGCCGTAGTTGTGCCAAGGGTGCTCGGGCCTTGGCAGTGCGTAAAGAAGACACACTAAATATTATATCATAAATGATATAAGTCATCATTTTTAGTCCATACTTTGACATATTTTATGTCCATACCGATAATACTTCTACTAAGTCTGATTTTGTATATTTCTAGATGATGGAATCGGATATATCAATGTCACCATCACCGTTGAGATCCGGTGATAACTCTCCATCATTAGAAGAGGCTGATGAAGGTAAGCTAGGTACTAGATATTAGTAAATTATCTATATCACCTATTTGTTATTGTACTCGTAACTAAGTAACAAGTATATAAGATACCTTATATATATATATATATTCATTAGTTACTTACAGTTTCACATTTGTAGGAGGTTCAGGTGGAGGATCAGTGACGGCGGAAGCGGAAGCGGAAGTGGAACCGGAAGCTGTTGACGTGAATATACACACACCACTCGTTAGCAATGCACCTCCCGCCAGGCTTCATCATCAACGGTGAGGCTTAGCATTAAACGCTCTTCACATATAGATCATGATACTTTTTTTCCCCTAGCTATTTTAGTAGTCCTCACATAGTCCGTCAAATAAACATCATTTTTAAATACAATAATAGATAAAGTATAGGACATCAAACTAGCAAGCAAGTCAAGTCAATTCATAAAGCCATATCTATAAAGAAAATATTGAAATTTACCTTACACTAGCACGGAATCTAGCGGCGGTGCTGGCCTGGAGATGGCGATAGCTTTGGTGGTGCAGCTGTTTCCTGCAGCAGTTCTAGAAGAGAGTTTCGCAGAACGACTCGTCTTCTCCGTTCCTCAGCGATCTGTCTCTAGTCTCGCCGCCTGCTTCCAGCAGATTGAGGAAGGTATGACTTTTCTCTTAAATACGAAGAAACTTCGTAGTAAACTTTAAATAAAAGTAATTTTTGCGCAAGAAATTTAGATAAATAATTTAAAAGATGGTCTAATTTTTCTAGGTTACTAACAATATCTCAAACACTTCAGTGATAATTTATATAAAATATTACGTAAATAAAAAAAATTATGAACCGAACAAAACTGTTCTAAAAACAAGTTCTAACCAAGACTCTCCAGTATATCAAAAAAAACATTAAATTTACTACATTCAGAGTGGAGACCTGGCGCTGAATCAAAAACGGATTTAGTTCACGTTAAATTTACTACAAATCTGACTCTTCCATCATAGGAGTGACTTAACTCAACAAAACTGGGTGAAATTTATGATTTCCCAATCCGGTTCAAAGATAAATCAACTTTTTTTTGGATCACAAAATTAAGACCAACAAACTGACGTACATATAAAATTACGTAACGTTGACAGCGAAATCATGAGATTTTTATATAACAGGGTAGGGCAGGAGGTTCACCTAAGGCTAAGTGATACCGCCACCCAAAGACACTCATATGGCCAGACGGCCCAGTTGTCGGCCTTACAAGAACTGGTACAATATTTACAAGTAATTATATTACGTTAACGCTTTAAAAAGTTTTTTTTTTCAGCTAAAGAACGGCTGAACATAGTGGAATATAGTTTCAGTCAGACGACATTGGAGCAAGTGTTCCTTAAGTTTGCGCAGAGTGAAAACGTGGAGTCTTCGGACCAAGAGCATTAACTAGTTAGATTTAGTTTGTTTACTTGACGATTTCATTTCCTTTGATGTTTTTATCGTCGAGTACACAGACAAAGGCATCTGTAATATACCTGCTTTAATGTAAGTAGTATCTTATTAAAGCTTTTGTATGATTCCAGGGAGATTTAGTCATCATATCATTCATAATTTGGAATCTTAGTCCAAGAATCCTTTCTAAATTGAACTGCCAAAAGAAACTGCTTAACCTGTTTAGTTATTTTACGATGATTTAAAACGTTCGGCCTTTTCACTCTTAGTAAAACCTCTTTCAAACTACTATTTCCCATTGAGGTACTACTACTAGACAAATTTTATATAATTTCTATGCAAGTTGTCAACCAAGATTGTATGTATGAGCTAATCGGTTGATCATTGATTAATACTTCGTTAAATAGTTTAATGAAAAAATTGCTGAGTTTTTTGAAAACTGTTTCACGTCAAGCATTCAATAGTGCCGTTCCGTATTATAAATAATGTTATTTGATGCATAACCTAGAATTATCGAGGGATCATGGACCCCAACCCAATTCGCCTAAGATTTTAAAAAGCTATTAATAGAATATTTGCTAGTCCGTGTATCACGTTTTGATTTAATCAATCGCTAGGTTTAAGTATGTATGAACAATAAGATGTTAATATTTGTCAAAGTTATTATATTTGTAAATTAATTGCAAAGATCTTTAGACCGTCAGAATTTGTGAGTACATATTAAGTTCTGGCGACTATTTTGACATATTGACAGATGTTAAGTCAGACATCATGTCATCTGTCAAATTTTGACAAATGGGCGAGTTAATGCTCGTTCTAGAATCTTCTAGTTAGATTATTTATGGAAATCGCTTAAAGGTCTCGTTACCAGGCCATAAAATTATTTTTTTTTAAATTATGGAACTTTTATTTATTTTTTAATTTTTTGATTGTAATAATTTTGACAAATAATTCTTCGGTGTACAGTTAAGTATGTTATACGCTAACGTTAAGTTAAAGTGATTTGTTCTAGTCATTTCGCCACGAGGCTATAGATAGGTCCTAGATAGATTGTGTATATTGGACATACACAAAATACAGAGAGACTCGGCGAGTATACAAAAGATACTTTCCTTACGATAACCGCTTGTTTTTAATGTTTCAAAAAGTGAGGAATTCCAGCAATCAAATTCAATAACTTATGAAGAAAATTTTATCATTCACATTAGGTATTATTAGAAACCCAGGAAATAAGAAAGAACGAAGTGGACGAATGAAGATGTGTCAATACTCGCCGAGGCTTCGTAACCGATTTGTGACTAAAGTTTGCTAATAATAATTTAGACATTTTTATATGCAGGCAATGAGCTAATTACTCGTGGATGCTTCACTGTACTTATTTGTATTCACGATAGTCAATTTTAATTTTAGTATTTTAATCATGGTTTTGGTGAAAATCATTATTGCCTAACTCATGTATAAAGTTTGGAAACTATTGAAGAGCTAGATTTTAGGCGAAATTAAGTAAGTAAAGGAAATATAACGATATCTGTTAACCGTACCTAATTTTATGAACACATAATGGTTTCTAGTTGTGTCAGCGCGTTGGCGGTCTATAGTATGAATATATGTATGAAAAGCGATTATGTTTTGAGTAAACACATGTCTCTTTTCATTACAGCGTTAACACAGTGCGACAGAAAGAGACAATCGCGTTCTAGTAAAAAAAAATTATGAGAGAGAAATATTTATGATTAATTGGGTACTTATATATTGTATATAAATACTACCGTCGAAATTTAACCAAAATTTCATCAGAACAAAGACGTACGGTATGTAATTTATAACTAATTTAATATTCGCCTATTTCGAACTTTATATATGAGTCAGGGATAAACGGTTGACTAGTATTTCGCGATATTGGTTCGCGACTGGTCAAGTCTGATGGTTCTTAAGGTGACTACACATTAAATAGTATTGGGTTGATTATAGGAGTATATATATATATAAACATACAATACATCAATTTTCTTTGAATAAAATTAAGGGCCCGTATTCGTACTTTCAGTTACATTGGAATACGAGCCATGGTAATAATATACAAATATATTTTAAACTTGAGAACAATGTTACTTCCGGGTTTTGACATTTACTTTATAAATTAATAGTTTTTGATTTTTATATAGCTTTAGTGTGTAGTCACGTGTTTACGATGATTTTATTTATGTACTACACTATGTTGCTATATGTTAGATATGGGTTTAAATTATTTGTATATGTCGATAGTATAATTCGCTGTTTAACAATCAATTTTATTGCGAATAATTGTTGAACGCAACTAAATAGTAGAATTGTTATAAGAAAAAAGGACTATGATATAATTATCGTGTTTTATTTACTGTTAAATTAAGGGTTTTTAACATAATCTTGAGCTTCGCTCTAACAAAGACTCAATAAGGTCTATTGACATACCTTTCCACAGATATCCTTAAATTTGAAATAATAGTTACGTACCTGAGCGAGAAGTGAAAGAGGTATGTAGATAATATTCTGTTTTAATTAGGTTGTTCCGTTCTAATAAAATCGTATGATATTGTAGTGACAAAAAAAAATATTTTTTTATACAGTGATAGGGAACTGTTTCATTTGTTTGTGTTATCAAGAAGTAGGCAGAGTAACTCTTTACAACTGTATCAGGAACTATATAACTATTGTCTATGCTACGAGAACACTATTTGTGCTGTGCTAATATCACAGACACCGTAATTGCAAACTCTTATCGCTGCAGAGACATCGTAGTGCACAATTGGATGTAGAATGAAAATGTGCGCTTTGTTATCTTGGTGTAGCGTAAACAATACTACTCTAACCATTTTGTTATTATTTCTATAGACTTAACATCATACAATTTATATGTATGGCAAAGGTATTTGTGACGGTGGAGTTTTATGAGTAACCGATTCATGGTACAACAATCGTACAAACTGGCCACGACATATAAGACACTATATAGAAAATACAAGAGGCTATTTATGTATCTTGAATAAGATGAAATGAAATTGTTTATTTACCACCACACTGCTACAGCACATATTTTCCACAATAACATACTAAGGGTCCGTTTCACAATGTATGGATAAAGTACCAAATAGCTATGCAACACATAAATTATTTGTTATATTGCGCTATCTGACAGTCGTGAAACGCAATAAACACTAGTTTATCCTACAAATAAGTAATAAATAGCTTATTTGGAACTTATCCGGCCATTGGAGAAACAGACCCTGAATAATTCACCAATATGTTATATGACAGTTAGTAAAAGTATAGAAAATGAGATATTCAAAACCTGCGTAAAGTATAATTGACATCCTAAGTTCATTCAGGAATAGTTCTGATGTAATACCGTCTGGGAATGATTGATTGAAAAATCTAAATCCTTTAAGATGAAAAGTGACGTTGATGTTTCGATACTAAGACGTGAATGATACGAGATAGCTATTTTATTCAGAACTCTACTATCTTATCTAACAAAATAATTCAGGGTAGTTAGGTAAATAGGAAGAGAAGTGTTCTAGCGGCTTCAGTGAGTCGTTATCGACCTTGAAGTCGTGCATTTAAATTAAGGCAGCAATGGACTATTTTTCTATTTGCGCAATTAATACTCGCATGTACGGTGAAAAAAAAATATCTTGGAGGCGTTTGTCCCAAAAATCGACAAAAATAATAAATTAACACGAAACACAAAAATCTGAGGCCAATCTACAGCCTGTAACCCCCACAAATTTTAATTTATTTGGTTAATAAATGTTTCATAGCTATAGGTACGATCTTTTATAATACTTTTTTTAAATTTAGAACCTTGCTTTTGCGATGCAATACCAATTTCATTCAAATGCACAGCAATCTTTAGATTTGCTGCGAAATAATTACCTAGATAGATACTACAATAGGGCTTTGGTAACCTGCAGGTCAACATTTTGTACGAAACCTTAGCACGTACAAGTTATTACTTAAGCACTAGATTGTGAACACGAATACTTCAACTTAGGTACGCGTGTGGAGGTCAAATGGAGCTTCAAAATATTATTGCATGTGTTGCAAGAGATTGGGATCATCGCATACTTATTGATGATCGCGTACTGAAAAGTAATTTGAATAATCGAAATTATATCATAGTTTCGGTTGTTCCATTACATTTTCTGATGTGACATTCGTTGCGCAGAGATGCGATGGGCTTTTTAACCCCATTTACCATGGAAACTGTTCAAAGGAATGCTGTTATTAATACCTGCAGCTATGTTTCAACGTCATCCATAAAACCTGGACGTCCGTTGTTTTACAATTTTCGCGCTTCTTAAAACATTTTTTGCCGCGCACCACTGCTATATCGAACCAGCTATAAAGGTGTAAGCGACTGATCTATGGTCTATATACAGCGATCAATTTGTAATTTGACGTATCGAATGTCTGTTTTTTTTTTTTTTTTTTTTTTTTTTTTTTTTTTTTTTTTTTATTAATGGGCTGTCATACTGTAAGCATCGTAATTGTGTAGCTCCGTATTATTGAGTGCTAAAAAATAATTTCGTACACTGTTCTTGAGACTGCGACGTCACAAAACACAAATTGAAGTGTCGTCCGTGTAGTGGAACTACCGATTTCACACAATATCACGTAAGTTCTTGAATTTCAACAAAAGTATCTCCAAAAAGTGATAATTAGAGGTTAGAAATCCACCAATCATATTGAGCATAGACAAAAGATCAATGACATTGACACTTGTCACAGTAACAGCTAACTAGTGTTGCCAGAGCAAGTAAATAAAAACTACCACTAATTACGTTCCATAACACGCAGATTTAGTTTACAAGAATGGAGGATCAGTTTCAACTATTGTTTGATAAAATGAAGAATGAAATCTTGAACCAAACAATAGAATTGAAAGATTCGATAACAAATAATATAATGGAGAGATTAGACGAAAAACTTCAACCTATTATAACAGAAAATAGAAACTTAAAAATAAAAGTAGAAAATCTCGAAAAGGAAGTAGAAAGTTTAAAAAGAGGAAAGAAGCAAAACAATTTGATAATGTTTGGAGTAAATGAAGGCGAAAGGTCTACACAAGAATTAATACAAAATACAATACAAATTTTCAAAACTGACCTTGACATACAATTACAAGAACATGAGATAAACAAAATATATCGTCTAGGAAAGGGAAAGTCTTCTGGAAAACCAAGACCAATTCTGATTTCCTTTACGAGCGAATGGAAGAAGAATGAAGTTATGGGAAAGAAGAAAAACTTCAAAAATGTATATGTTACAGAAGACTACACAAAGGAAGTAATAGAGAAAAGGAAAACGTTGCAGGCGCAGCTAAAAGAGGAGAGAGAAAAGGGAAATATCGCGTACCTGAAATTTGACAAACTAGTAGTAAAAGGAAAAAATACTAACATAAATAAGGAAAAGCGCAAAAGAGAAACATCATCATCCCCACAAAACAATGCTCAACCAAGGAAACAACAAACTCTAATGCCGCCGATTAACAATAGACCAAATGCTTTCGACGTAATGAGGATTAGAGCTAATTCTCTTTCGTCTCTTCCCGCTAAGACAACAACTAACAAAGAATAACAATTAACTGTCGGTAAACGGAAAAATAAACAGCTCAACATGAACCAACATAAAATAACAAAACAAAATACTTCCCCAAGCCGACTGGTCATCGTGGGGAAAAATGACCACGACCCTCTAAAGGAAAAAAATAACACTAACATGAAAAACAAAGTAAATGACATCCACATAGCAACTATTAACTGTCGATCTCTAGATGGGAGGACGACATCAAAAAAGTGGCGGGCCCAATATGGACGCGCATAGCGAAAAATAGAACAGAGTGGAAATCTTTAGAGGAGGCCTATGTCGAGAGACAAGCTGAAATGTAGAAACGACCGTTTACCGATACCTGATTTATGAAAAGAAAAGAAACTGTTAAAAGTTATAAACGTATTTGTAAGAAAAATTACTGTAAAAATAAGTTCAGCAATAAAGGCTATTTTATTATTTTATTTTATTTATTATAACGGCTACCTTATGTACATAACCATATTATAATAGACATAAATAACAGGCTTACTTTAATATGACGAAAAACGGCAAGGTCATTTCTTTTTGATAAATCTTTTGCGTCACATTTATGTATATTGGAAAAGATACGGTTATTAAAATACTCGAAAATTGTCAAATTGTGAGTTTGTGTGCAGAGGATACAATTTTCCTACAGTACAGTCGAGTTACCGAAAGTGTTTAGCTCCTACCTACCCTTTAGCCATCAAAATTTTGAAGTGTAAAGAAGTAGGTTTATTTTCCAAAATATACTTATGCAGGAAACGTATGCCATCCGTGTAATTTCTTTCCGACATACAAATATACAGTCGCACTTTTGGCAATGGAGACCGGGGTCTCTTGCTACTTGCTTCAACGCCACAGGAGCTCATATGGGCACTCCTAAGCGAAGGCTGAAAAGAGAAAAGCGGCGAAGTGATTCAGGGTCCAATGTTTTACGAAGGATAAGTATCAAGCCAATGACCGGCTTTCCTAGACCTCACTGCCACCATCGTTGTGTGTGTTTTTAACAAAAAATAAGTCCATTGCAATTTAAATATACAGAAAATGAACAAAAAATACAGATGAACATTAAAATATTACAATTAGTAAGGTTTAATTATGAATAAGACTACACTAATATTTAATATCTTAATATATATCAATAATCTATTCTGAAAAACTTATTCTCATACAGATTCCTAAATCTTGGCTGTACACTGCCCTTCCTTTCCCAAGCAGACGTACTCAAGGATAATTTAAATTGTTGGCGAGGGGATCAAGTATTTCGCAAATACATTTGCGCTTCTTAGATTATTTGAATCCCACTACGTTAAATTATGTTTACTATTTGTTTATTAACAAAAATAATACATAAAATTTGCTTTATTATCATTGATTTCAGATAACTTCTATAAAATTTGATCCCTACAATAACTTGCGTAGTTTAAAGAACGTAAAAATAAAGCGCTTTATTGAGATCCAAGATTCGGATATTTTAGTGCAGACTGCGATACGATAGATTGCGATTTCAACAGCAATACGGCCGATTTTGTACGGATTGCGAACACTCGTTGTTGCCCAACAAGTAGTTAGGTAAAGAAAAAATCGTTTCATTTTATTAAATTTTACACTATGTACTTCACGGATTATACTTTTATATGTCTAAAACAATTTTGGTTTGCCATAGTTACTAAATTTTAAATAAATATTTTATTTTTAAAAGAACTTGCGACAAAGGGGCAGGAGTTACCCTTGATGTTAAGCAATGCCAGAAAACTCGCGAGTGCGTTGCCAATCTTTAAGAATTGGTACGCTCTTTTCTAAAAAAAAAGAAAGAGGAAGTCGAATTGACAACAGAAATACTTGAGTGGGCTGGATTCACAAAGAGGTGGTGGGACAATGCCTTAAAAACGTTCAGTTTTGGCACAACGGACGATAGGTGATGCGAGTGGAGCGATCTAGGAGTCCGATGAATCTCAGTTGCAGGTCTTAATCAAAATAAATCCTGTCAACACTGTGTGGTAAATATGCCACTGCCAGAAGATGTAGACTACGAAACTCTAAGGGATCGATGATTCAAACACCTCTTCGTTGAATACTGTCAAGTGGAATGAGCTGGTACTGAGGAGCACCCGTACAGAGATGATTACAGTTACTCCACATCTAATTAAGGCTACTAAATATAGATAGCTATCAATTTTACATAATTTTTTTAAAATAAAATAGGTCCTTCAAGAAAAGAGCGTATCAAGTTTTAACAGACCGTCAATGCACTTGCATCACTTAACATCACCATAATATGTAATGACACTATCTTAATTACTTTTTGCTCCAAATATTGAAGGACGTACGAGTTAATTACGTAAATTAAAAAAAAGTACATAATTTAAATACAAATTACATATTAAATACTTTATGTATTGTAATGTTGCAACAATACGCTGCAAATTTTACACAGGAATAATAGTTGCTAAAAGCTCGCGGCAAAATAACGGACTTTGTTAAAACGGAAACAATTTAGTCAACACGACATTTAAGATATTGTAAATTAATGACATGCGCCATTTAGGTCACACGTCTGGACATTTTCATCAGGCTAATAAACCTGTTTGGATTTATTTCAATAAGGCAAAAAAATTGACTGCTATAATATAGCAAATACTTTAATGAATATTGGGCAGATGTTAAGATAAGAGTGTGTATAGTCACGTTTTGGTGTAAATTTTTTGAGACTAAGAGAGCTCCTTAACTAGGTCTCATCATAGACCGAAACCATTGCCATTCTCGCTTTTCCTAGATGTACCAAAAATGCTTTTGTCTTTGATGTGCGGTGCTTCTCATTAGACCAGGATCAATATCCGAAATAGTCGTAAATGGATGACTTGAATCTGACGCTCTCGGATATAATTTATCTTGAAAGTATACGTATTATGAATTCAAACAAAAATTTTTAATAACGCTATATAACAATAATATTGAAGGTGAAACAATCTGTGGTGTGATGTAAATAATCGCTGAAAACAACATGCCATAATTCATCTTGCAAGATCTAACTTCAAAACCGGGTAGGTAAACAGTTTATAAGTTTGCTTGCCTCACGGCAGACGTGTTACCAATTATATAATAGACGTACAGTGACAGTTATATCTATTATTTATTTCATGTGATAAGGTAAGAAAATTTCAGTAATTTTTCGTTAATACTCAATAGTTTATTAATTAACAACTAGTGTTAAATTGTGTGTTTTATACCATAGATATTGATAATATTTGATTTGGACGTCAAAACATGGATTTGGGGTTAAAGGATTATGAGATAACATTATTATAAAATCATTTATAATTAGTATTTTAAGAGTAAAATGGTGTGGCGTATTAACGAGGCGAGTTAATCTAGGCCTGGATCTAAATATTTTAATGTGAACCAGTTTTACGAGTTTATTGAAGACGATACTCTGTAGATATTCCCTGTCCAATAAGCACAATATGCATTAACTGTGCCTAACAAATTTATATATTTATAGAAATTTTCTTCATACAACTTCTTTTCACCATGACTATAGAAATATATATTCAACTAAGCCATCTGTGGAAACCTAGAATTAATCCTAGAAATAAACTCTACACCTCCAAATCGAGGCAGGTCGTAGAATAAATAGAAAACTTTTCTTTAAATCAAATCCAAATTATGTTGTAAGCATAAGGTATTCTGTCGAGTTTATTAACACTCTATGAACTATTATCAAACTATAATTATTATTTTTTTCTGTTTTAAACGTAATTAAAATAGAAAAAAAGTAATTAATAAAAAAAAGGATCCTATCAGTCGTTGAAATGACATGTTTGATAAACACTTAAATTGCCAAATACTTATTATATTTACCCAGTTTAGCATTATATTTTTCATTCAATTTTATAAATGATACAATAGAACAATACGAAATTAATTAAGCAAATAGCACTATAAAAGATTACAATTAAATAAGTGATGCTCTGGGATTTTGAGGTATTAATGTCAGATAATGTGGCCTTTACCGAGATTCATAAGATTAAATCATCAAGAACAAATTATTTTATGAATTACGTTAATTATTTCTTTCAATATATATTTTTAAGATATACAAACTTTTTTTCAATTCTAAATTCTAAATTTTATTTTCCTATTGAGTAAATTTATATTTATTATTTTATTTTTATTAAATTACTCATTAAGAAAATAAGAAAATGTCGTCACTTTAAGAAAATACTTCGATTAGTGTCTGTATTCCTAGTAACGGTATTAATATACTTCTTTGAGGAATAGAAACCGTTAGGTACGTAAAAAAATATACTCGCTTTTATATTCGTAAAAACAAGTAGTACACAACTAAGCAAAAGATAATATATTCTAATTACCGATTTGTTCCGGCAATTAAAAAAAAATTGGAACAATAACCTAATTATATCTAAGGGTCTACAAATTAACAAATATATACAATAATTATTGACAAAAGAAAAAATCAGCACAATACAACACAATTATTGTAATATATGTAGCGGTAGTCTCTCCAAACATGTGATTTCTAAGGTATCCAAGGTGACGTCTATATTTGTTAAAGAAAATTTTAAAATGTATTCATCGGAAAAATATTAATTGTTAAGTTTATAAACTTGAATTAATTTATGCTTGAGTGGTCTCTATAACTGGTCTTTTACCTGTTGAAAGTTTACTGCTACTAAATGCTTAGTATGATTATGTAATAAAACCCCATTCTCTAAGTGTTATACGCAATTAATAAGGATCTACCTCTATTTACCGCGCACCACCACCGTGGAACCAGCTGCCCGCTGAAGTATTTCCGAACCAATTCGACTTAGGGTCCTTCAAAAAAAGAGCGTAAAAAAACTTAAAAGGCCGGCAACGCACTCGCGAGCCCTTTAGCATCGAGTGTCCATGGGCGGCGGTATCACTTAACATCAGGTGAGCCCCCTGCCCGTTTGCCCCCTGTTCTATAAAAAAAAATTATAAATTTGACTAAATAAACGTCTACATAAAATATTTAAGAATTTACAGATAATGTTTGCAGCGCTTCTATTAGGGCCTAGTACGTAAAACTGAGCTCCTAATCTAAAAACAAGGTTAAATAATTTATCGAAATCGGATACAATTCATTTTTATTTTTTGTTATTCTGTATATAGTCTCCCAATTTTTTATAAGCACCAAGATAAAATACGACCTCAGATATGTTAATTTGTTTTCTAAAAGTATATCACGCAAACGTTTAATACTTTGTCAAACTCAATGTGCGTCAACTGATGTCATATGTGATGACTCTTCTTCAATACGAAACATTCGGAAGATCGTTCCACAATTGCCTTGAATATTAATAACCTACATGTGATTGTAATAAATTAATCAAATGTCATTCATTAGTTTCGTAAGACTCAACTGTAGGCTGTCACAGTGTGCATAGTCGCCAGGATTTGCTGGATGTTCTAGTTGGCACAATGAGTTCTTTATGCTATATGATTTTAGCATCAAAAAATAGAAAAAATCGATTCCCGGGGAGTTTTTGATATTTTCGCATAGAGAGCAAATTGAGTACAGGAAAAATCAAGCAAGTCCAGGGTCAGAAGATCCCAAAATATTTCAACGGCCTGCCTAAACGTTGACCCTTACTATAGATATTAGAGTAGATCATTCCATTTTTGATTTGTGGCAGAAAAATCATCTGATTTATTTGGAACAACCAACACAA
This sequence comes from Pieris rapae, assembly GCF_905147795.1. Taxonomy (NCBI): domain Eukaryota; kingdom Metazoa; phylum Arthropoda; class Insecta; order Lepidoptera; family Pieridae; genus Pieris; species Pieris rapae. The sequence goes on along the minus strand of NC_059511.1, from coordinate 3,431,742 downwards.
TGATGAATAGTCTAGTTTTTTATATTTCCTTAATATCGAAAATATACGAAACATTGGATCTTTCGTTTTCTACCTTGCCCTAATCGCGGACCGCATGCCACATTGATCACTGCGCAACCTCCTCTTAATGAAGTTTAAAGGGTTAAATTGTTTGACTGAGTATTTAAAAGTATTTTAACTCTATACCCCTGCAATCCCGGCATATGTTATTTACTGGTAGCGATAATCGATTGAATATGTATTCAAAAGTATCTCAACTTTTCACAAGTATTGCCATTGCTATTGCGAATGATCAATCCTTTAGAGATATGACCTATCCATATCCTTACCTATAGGTAATGTAGCCCTTTAACTCATACACCGCCACAACTCCGGCTACCTAGGCTGCGGACCGAGAGCAAACGACGAAAAACATAATCGTAGAAAAAAATATTTAATAATAATTAAAATGATACTGCGCCAGAAGCAACGGTAAATTCTATAAAATTAAGTAGGTATGTTGACTGACTTGATAGTTGATACCATTATCATTTTCAGTAAATAATGCAAATGTGTTGTTATCTTGGAAATGTAGGTTCTTCATTCTATTTGTGTTCAATTAAATGCGTAAAAACCGTAAGCTGTTTAAAACAATTGAATTCGAGTCTGAAGGAGTATTCAAAATAAACTTATAAATAATTTCTACTAATAGGCTGTCATCTATTGTATTGTATTGAGATGAAGATTAGACGTATTAATATGTTAATATCTCTACGTTCACGTATTGGGTATCATAAGTCCGCCACCAATAACGATGCGTGAATGATGACAATAAATTACCCAAATCTATAATGCTTTTGTTCAAAAATATTAAATTCGTACTAACTACTAACTGACGTGAGACTGATCTTGATTTAGATTTTCGTAATTGATGTGCAATTTTTACTTTTAGTTTTTCAGGGATCCAGTATCAGTTTAGTTTATTTTTTTTGTTCCTGTTTAGTTTCTTCTTAATAAATTTATGTAATATGTATTTTTGCACCTCTTACCTACCATATGTAATTTAATACATTTTTTTCCCTTCACTCACAGTGAAGTGGGATCACACACACAATCGTTGGGATTGATTTGTTCAAACATTTATGATTCCTTTGCCTTACAAACAAATTGTATAACTCAAAAAAAAGAGTGGCGGAGTAGAATAGAGTAGTCAGTTCTTCTTGCCCTCTATACTAGTGAACTTCTAGTAAATGTACATTTTGAATTCATTTAACATTACAGTGAAATAACCTATATTTTCAGAATAATCTATATTGCTACATTTCTTCAGGCGTTAATTTATTTGTCAATTATAATATGCAACTATGAACTAGCAAACATCTTTAGCCACCACATAAATTTATTTTTTATAGAGGGTATCTTTCTTTGCTGTTAAAACTATCAATCGTAAAATCTATGTTTAAATTTTTAAGGCAAAATGCCCTTATAGCCTGGGAGAGTATTTAGACCATAAGTTTTGGAAACAAATAAAAATAACTATTGTTATAACATTATGATAATTATGTAACATGACATTAACATGATATTTTTGTATGACTGACTGTGCTGTTTTTATGATTAATCAAATTAATTAAATAAATAAAATCTAAATGGTCCTCTTGCTTTGCTAATCGACCATTAATTATTATTATTATTATTAGCAGTTACTTAAGAAAATAAAGAATGTCATTTTGTCACTTATATTTTTATTAACATCAACAATGGAATATTTTTTACATGCATTTTTCGTATAAAATAATTATTAGATAATATATACATGGCACATTTAATTTGTATTGATTCTAAACTTTAATATTTTAACAACAAACGATATAAAACACAGATTTAAATAAAGTCTCAATTTAAGGAACATATCCCAGTAATTAAATAATAATTTTCTTAAAACCCCGAAAATCCTTAACAATATATAATAACTCAATTCGAACGCACTAAAATTATCATAACTATTACATTAATGTCACAGCCTAGAGTCTAAACCAAGCAACAATAAAATTATACTAAAAACATAAACACTATTACTAATATGCACATATAACAAGTCCAATAGTTATAAACAAATAAAGTATAAAATATTAAATTATTTAACTATAGCAAATAAATAATTTCAAAAGGCACCCAACCCAACCAACCACAAAAAGATATTTTAAAAAGATTTTTAAATAACAAACGTAAAGACAAAGTGTACGCATCGTCAAAATGTTTTTGTGAGGTGTTATAATAATCTGTAAATAAATTAAGCCCAATTATTAAGGAGTCCTTAGGAACAATTAAAATCAGTCTGTTATACTAAATTTCCAACAAAATAATATGTGTAGACAGAACGCTTATTAAAAGTAAAAAGATATGCATGAAAAAATACATAAATATTGAAATATACATAGAAAAATACATAGATATGCGGCCAATAGATTAGGGACTTTTTTGTATGAATGTAAACTGTAGATTTTAGACACATTTTGCATTTGTACTATAAGAGTAAATTTGATTGCATTACTTTGAAATTAATGAAAACGAACTATACGAACAATATTCCTCACTAAACGCCTCTTGTATAACTCTAGTGGCGCGGCGTTGCGGCAGATTCAGGCAACATTATTGTTTGGTTTAACGCAATAATAATTTCTTGTTGCGTAAACATACAGTGACATACAAATCATATGGTTATTTTTTTGAGAGTAAAGACTTCGAGTTGCCGCCGCTAACCAACAGATGGCGTTGCCGTGACTACGACACTACGTTACAAGGGGCGTATACAATCATCGGAACAAAGCGGTTTTTATTAAAATCAGTTCAAACAGTATAAAAATAAATCTAACGTGTCAGCGTTAATTTGGTCATATGACAAATAGTGAATCGCTCACTAACAACGCTAATTATATTTGTTTGTTACTCAACATGTGATACTCAATGGAATATTTTTTTTCATTTAAAATTACACTATATATCATTTTCAATTATTAAAGATTTTGAAGTATGTGTATACTAAAGTAACTATATATAATTACAAAACATAATTTGTGAATATGATCCAAAAATACAAAAAAGGCACTTAAAACACAATTGCACACTAAAGAAATTTTCATCTACAGCAAATTTTATTTAACCATTTTCATACCTCTTGCGTAAGCCATATGTCAGAGCTAAAACCTAGCGAATTTTCACAATTCTTTAAACGACTTTTCTCTATTTAGTTATACGCAATCCACATTTGTAACGATATTAAACAACGATAATTGACAAATTATGTGCGCTGTATTGCAAACAAAATGCAGAAAATACAGGATATTGTATACCCGCAATGATACTAATGTTTTAAATTACTAGAATTTCCAATTTAAATTTAAATTTAAAGCATTCACTTTTTAACAGTTAAAAAATTAAAAGTAAAACTTTTTCAATGGATCCATCGTCTGTAAGTGAGATTCATGAGTAGCGTCACACCATTGTCAATTGGATGTACAATAAAAGGTATTGAGGCCAGACCAACGGCTACTGTGACCAAACTTCTTGGAGTTGGTGGTAGGCGCTTAGCATTCTTCTGTAAATAATTGTTGGTGTATGCACAAATCCTGAAAATTAACAATTAACATTAAACTTAATAACATTATACAATTACATATAATCATATATATTTTAGTTAAAAATTAGAAGGAATCTCAAAAATAAATCGCACACTTGAAGCCAAAATGAGCCCTTAAGTTCCACGCAATTTATGAATTGTAATTTAACTTTCTCGTTTCCGTTAATTTCTAAATAGGTCGACTACGCTATATTGGAGTGTCACTTAGGTTTAAGAACCTTTGAATCAGCCAAGTTAGTTACATAAATAAATATCTCAAAAACATCATAATATGTAATATTCAGGGTAAAAAATAAATAAAAAAATAAATAAAATCTTTCACATAAAGTCACATTTCATATATCTAACTGAAATATGGGGGGTACAGCATGCAAAATCAAATTTCTAAGTTACAAACACAACAAAATAAATTAATAGCATTATTTAGATACAATTTTTTAACTTGATATTCGGTAACTTGATTTGCCAGCATCGATCCCATAAACTATTTAGCTTTTAAAGCTCTTCACACACGGGTTTATTTAACTCACTGATAAACGAACTCTTTGCATCGAACTATTTTGTTTATAACTTCTTACAATTTAAAACAGGATATGTATAAATTTAAAAAGCTAAAATAGTTTATCGGTTCAGAATTAATAAATGGCATAAATAACTGTGATAGTAGTAGTACAGCTTAATATTATATAGATAGACATAAATAATGAAATTAGAAACAATCTCACACGAACTATTTATCAGGGCTCGTATATTTGAACAACCACCGCCACCAAAGTTATCTACAGCAAAGTACAATACATATATTGACATTATGATAAAAGCCAGTTCAACATTTAATCAAATATATATGAATAATTAGCATTTTTAAATTGCGCAAATTTATTTCATTTCTTCCACAACCATTCATAGATATTTAATATACAACTATACCAAGTTACGTACGATAGTTTAGAAAAGAAAAAACTTAAAAAGAAAATTTAAAATGGTTGATCCACTTTTTGCTACTGCAACACTGGGATACTTCCCAAGGGATCAACTATTTTTGTTCGCCTTAATTTATGCAACTATTTATTGATCAACCTACAGTGATAATGTTTTTATAAATAAAAAAGCAACTGTTCAATTCACTTCAGAAGCCTAACCTGTTAATTGTAAAGCCTGGAATAACTACTGAAGCCAAAGTCTGCCAAATCAGAGCATCACCTGTTTCAATTAGCACCTTCTTTGGCCTACCATCATTCTGAAAGACCACACACTATAATAACTATTTGATTTACTACTACTCAAAAAAAAAAGTTAATTTAATGTTTAACTATAAGTACATATAAGAACTATTTTAATTCTATTTTTAAGTTTAACCATACTTAGGTTAGAAAGAGGAAATATTTCTTATTGTAGTTAATAATACACTCAAAAAACAACAAGCAATTCTAATTTTGCATGATTAAAATACCTCATTATCTCTGTACTTATGTATATTATATAGACTATTTTTATTTGAAAAGTATTTAAAAGATAAATGGCCACTTTTGGTAAGCAATTTTGCCTATTTAAGGTTACAATACTGTACAATAAAGTACAGTTATGTAACCTTAAATAGGCACTAAACCAAATAGGTATTAAAACAAAGTTTCAAATAATGTTTTCTTACCAGGATTGTAACAGATATTCTATTAGTGCCTCTAACACCAAAACTTGAAAATTCTAAGTTAGAAAATAAAACTAATTATTTAATTTTAATAAAATGTCTGTTGTTAGTGGTTTTCACTCATCAACTAAAATTTAAAAATGATTTTGCCATACCTGATACATCTTCCATCCTTTATCCGCAGTGTCAGCAAAGGCGTAGGCAAATGCAACAGCATAGCTAGCCCTTACAACTTTGACGGGTACAAGTGACCGAAACGATTCACCGACTTCATTGGCATACCCTGCACACATGGATCTTTTCAGTGACCAATACATTAGCAAAGATGAGGGGTAAGTTTAAATTTAATTGTCTTTTCTTCTTACTATGACTATTATGGATGTTTTTATTTTTGACAAATAATAAAATAACTAAAAATTAAATTAACTAAAGTTAGGTGAATATATATATATATACTATTGCAAATTATATTAAGATAAAAATATCTGTACACAACTCTTTAATAGTTCCCAAAGTCAAAAAAGTATGACTACATTTACGACATACCTAAGTATCGAACCCATGTATCACGAAATAAATCCACTTCACAACTAGACATTGTGAAGCTAAAGTTACACACTCATCACCAGTACATCTGTATTCTGTAAATTTTTTGGCTACCTTAAAGATGTTTTTTTTAATATTTACGAATGTTAGATAACACAGGAAGCAGAAAGTTACATCGAAAATATAAAACACATTAAATTTGAATTAACAACATTTCCAAATATGAATAATTCTATTGTAGCATTTAATTTACCTTATAGAAAATTACAGTTACCTTCCGGTAAATTTATTTAAAACGATTCCGCAAAATATTTGCAACATCAACTTAAAAGACGTCCATCAGCTTTGATAGAATGAAAACGACTGACAAATGACAACTGACCAACTGAGTAGTGAGTACTGACAGTTGCTAGTTGTCTTCCTAAATATCAATATTAAATGCGATTGGTCACGTGTCATTAGCGGAATTGTGATTGACACAGAAGGCGCCATTAAAAATAAAATGAATAAATGCGATTGGTCACATTTCTAACGCCCTTGACAATAATAAATTGCAGTTGCCACTTAATGGCCGTTATCATATTATTGCAAAAAGGTCCGATCGTATTCATCGACTACACTTTTTATGTATTCATGATATGAAACAAATATATATTGATTTAACTAAAACAGTGTCATTGAATTGTATAAATAATTTTTTTATCACTACTTAGCTCGAGTATACAGTTTTTTTTATTAACATTTTTAATACAACGATACAAATTTAAATACTGTATGTACATGTAATGAGCTATTATCGTTTTATATATTAAAGTGAGGTATTGTATACATATTAATTTTTAATGAATATACGGGAGTTTAAATAAATTTGAGTTGGCAGTCCTTTGATCAGCTGTTTGTCTAACCTTTTGCGTCAAAATGACGGATTGATTAGTAAAACGTCAAAACATGTCAAAAGCATAATCATCAGTTCTCGAACTATGCTTGAGGTTGATATACCGCTATGTTTTTAAAATATGTTTTTATAAAATAAATTATTTAAATTATTCACACGTACTGAATCTTTTGTAATAACAAGTAAATTATATTGAAATCCCTAAGTCAAGTCGTGATAGCCGAAGACCAGTGTGCACTAAAAATAACGTAAGTTGTGTCGATAATTTGTAGAACATTACCTACTATTAAAAATAAAATTTCTTACAAAAAGACAAATGTAGGTACTTACAAAAACCTTCACTGTCAATTTATCCATAACATTAATTTAATGAATTTTTATTGCAACACGATTACGTACGTGTAATTTATTGATTCGAGCCAAGATTTACTTGGTGTTTATTTTAGATGGGTATTTATTACGTATTCTTAAAGTGAATGAACAGAAATGTGACGCTAAATAATTATACGTTTCATGCGTTTTTGAGAGTAACATTAGAATATCTCATGTCTTCGTAACTTATTTTTAAAATACACAGCAACCACCACTAATATTCGTCAAAAATAGGCGTATTATTTTACAAAAATATAATTTACCTATTCGCATAATACATTATGTACGTAACTAATATAGTTTCCAATAATCTATTGTAAACACGTTTATTTGATTTGTCGAAAGCGTCAGCAATACATATAATTGTATTTAAAATTTCGTATGCACGCATATTTTCGGTATGTTACCAGTAATATGCCGACGTAATGTATTGACTATTGAGGTGTTATAATATATTTTTAAGACTAGTTTCAAACTTCCCATCGTCCCATGACACAAAAGGCCTTCGGGATTTTTTTGCACAACAGAACTTTAGTTTTTTGTTGTGCACCCAAATCTCATTTGAGTACTGATTTTTGTTATGGCCCGACAAATTTTAAAGTTTTGTTTGCGGTAAACCTTTTCTGTTACCTAAAAAATTACAATATATTGTTCGACAAAAACTTTATTACAGACAATGGATGCACATAATTACAAATATTATAGTATTGAATTATCAAAATCCAAAATGACGTCTTTTTTGATAATTGAAGTAGATAGTAACTGGGAGCCAGTTAGTACGTAGCAGAAAATCAGACCTACGCTTCATAAATTCGCCAGATAACGAGAGCAAATATGGTCACTGCTATCTCTTCCATTATGGACTATTCAATAGAAACATACGCTTTATGTATGTATCAAACCAGCAGAAATTTGCGACTTGGTCTGAGCAGAATTCACGTTCCGTGGTTTGGTGTAAATTGATATTATAAAGCATTGTATTTCTTTTTACTTTCTTTCCTTTTCGTATTGTGATGAATCAATGATTTATCCAGAGATAAAGTATATTTACGTAAATACTTTGACTGAATTTAATGCTAGAAATTGTGATTTCATCAGTTTTTGTTTTATAATAATTTAAGTTCATCGTCCTCTGATACTGACTACTCTTTCAAGGGACAATTACCCCGAGATCCCAGGGATTTCCCATGATCACATTAACAAACTTCGGAATAAACAAATACAGAAGTTGATTATTGAGTACAGAATGACTCGACGCATTTTTTATGGGCATAATATTGAAAATCAATGTTTTTTTAAGTAATGATAAAAATATTTTGCTTATTAATAAATAGTTCGTTATGCATTGTAAATTTTATTACAGCGAATAAAAAAATATGTTACGACGACATTAGCAGTTAGGCAATACTTTCACAATTTTAAAATATATTTTAGAATATGTTCTCGATTATATATTAAATATGGACAAGAATATGTCCGTATGTCCGTATATACGTATGTACGTACGTAACTTATTGCCTTCAATTAAGTTACTTAAACAGTTACCTTAAGGAAAATGTAAAGTGGAATAACACTGCAATGATTCGTCCTTCGAAATTGAAGAAATAATTTTTTTAATTATTTCTAGCAAAAATTTATCTCATAACTTATATTTTTACATATGTATGTTTGAAACGATAATTGCATAGTCCGTTTGTATCTCAAAAAAACTAACGATAGATCGCTCACACAACTTGCGGATCTTCTTGAGAATCAAGCAAAAACCTACGTGCTAATGAACTAAATAATCACGGCGTTGAATTTATTCTTAAAAGTGCGACGTAATGATCTTATATTCAAATAAATGATTGCTTACTTAGCCAATATAGGTACTTGCGTACATGGGTATTCGCGGAAACGTGACAAATCGATATACTAATGAATGATGATGAATAGATCTAGTGTGATGTTAAGCTATTTAACTTATAAGAAATGCCAAGGAAGGAAATTCTTGAAATACTTACGTACAACTCTTCACTCATTTAAAGTTTAATTTTAAGTAGTGTTCGTCTACTGGCCAAGGTGATCCTAAGGTCGTGGTTTGAACGCCGGCTATTTTTTAGATTCGTATCGTATAATCAGATTCTTGCCATACTTAGCTCCCAAGATTTGACTCTGAGGTAAATTGACGAAAACTGATACAAAAGTAGAAATATATCACATTGGGGGATTGCGAGACTGTAATAGTAGATTCCGGAATAATTTAAAATATTATAATTATGAAAGATAATTGCACAGTCCATCAAAGATTATAAATTCACGTGATAATATAAATCAAATGAACTTAAAATGAATTGATGTATAGGCCAATTGATACGCCAGCCAGTTATATCAATCCTGCATCATGATGTCAAGCAAAATGCGTCGCCTTTTTGTCATGTGATTGCTAGCGATTCGTGTGATAAATAAAGGAAAGTTATTTATAAACTGCGGCTCTGGCTTTATGCATTTCTGGACTGTGTTCAATGTAGCTAATGTTTAAAAACGATTCCCAGATATGGGTAATGCAATCTTAGAAGAAAAGTCCTTAGCTTTTGATAAGTTTTAGGACATATAATACTAGCTTAAAACCTATAATATTGTAATACGTTTATATGTAAATTAATGTATATGCTGCAGCCAACCAGCTAATTTAGCCGTTCCATTAACAACCTAGGCTTTAAGGTAAACATCGTTTAACTAACGGCCTTAAAGATCAGCCAGTTATTTAAGCAGCTAGGCAGATGACTTGTATCAATGACGTTTTATTACTTGCCTAGCCTGTTGACTGTTAATTTAAATGTAGTTCCACCTTCTGCCAATCTCAAACTCGACAGGAAACTCTTCAAACTGTCAATATGGCGTCGGCAAACCACAACTTCGATGGTGTTTTCCAAAGTTCAATCATTTTTGATTTTGTTTGTTTTTGTTTTTATTTGTTTTCAACAAGAACGATAGAAAATTGTAGTGTACAATAATAATGTGATTTAACCTGTGACTGGCTCAAGCAATTTAATTTTGAAAGAAATATTTTCTGGGTTTCATCTCTTTTATTTCTGCTGCATGATCACTCTATCGTACGAATGCCAGGCATCAGCCAGCCAGTTTATTACATATTGTTGCGAACACTACGGCTGCATATCTTTCAGGCCCTTAGTTAAACGGCGATGTTTAATTAAAAGGCTAGGTTGTTAATTGAACGGCTAATTAAGCTAGTTGGCTGCGGCGTACACAAGGATTTACTCCGCGACAGCATTGACTATATAGAGTATTTGATAAATTTTATAAAGGATTTCAGTTTTTTAAAGATGGTACTTTTTATTTTTAATTACCACCTCTGTTAATTTATAATCTATTTTCATTGGTAAAGGTGAATGGTAAATACATAAACTACACACACAAAACACTTTACTATTGCTACACAGTTCTGCAAACGTTAGGTGTTAATATTTATATACCAAATATTAATGAACTTTATTGTATTATATCAAGTCGCATTTTTTGCATTTAAGTTGAACAAATCTTAACTTAGTATTTAATTTCTCAATTCTATAACATAAATTTTAAATACTTTTTTGAAATCCTCATTGATTGTTTCCCAAATAAGGTATACTTCAATGATGGGCTGGGTGAGTTCCGTCAACATGTCAAAGATATCAAAAGTAGGTACAAAGATCGTAGGGATGATACTACGTAGGTGGAGTATTGTTGGATAGAGATAATGCGAAAACTTTTAAAAGAAAACACTCAAAACATGGCTGTTATTAAAAAAAATATATTTTTATTAATCTTTCTGTTGAAATTGAAGTTATATTAATAAAACTTATTAAAAAAATTTTAAGTGATTTTCTTCTTTCATAAAAAACTATATCATGTAAATTACCAAATTTGACATGGTGTCCGGTAGGTATGGACAATATTACTACTGTTTTATAATACTTTTAAAATATTTATGAGAAATGATAACAGTTTTTTAAATAAATAATTTCGCTGAACTGTGTGTAATGATCGAAATTACTAAACAATCAATGCTAAAAAATGTAATCTGCTTCGCAAGTTTTTTAGTTTGGATATTCTGGTTAGGATACTATCAACGTGAACGTATTTTTAAATTATAAATCAAGGACTTGAAAGTCGCTTACGATTTTACAAATACCTACATATACATTTTCCATTGAAAAGGTTATCATGAATGAATAATAATAATGCCTTTACATTTTCCTGTTACTTTGTTTTACCATAACCAGTGTACTTTGCGATGAGGTGTTAACAAGAAGTTGGATTAAGTTATTTTATTTACATGCAATTGTTAGTTATGTTAATAATTAAATTTGCATCCTAAATTTAACTATGTTAGTTTTTCTTTAACCCTATTTTTAAACTATTATTCTTCTTTCTGTAAGATCTCCTCTGTAGGTGAGTCTAGCCTCGATTGGGCTACTTGAATCCAGTCTTCTCAGATAGCCACAGGGCTACCTCTCTTTCTTTTTCCCTGTGGACCCGCCCATGTGGTCTCCGTTTTCGTCCATCTCTGGTCATGCAGCCGCGCCACTTTTCCGGCCCACCTCCCGTTAGTCCACCCTTTAGTGACTGAGCGTGTTCTAATCCATCTCTTATTATATTTCTAATTTTTGTGTGCCTTATTTTTCAATCGTTAATATGAGTTTAGTCACTATAAAAGTCTAAATTGTAAATATTTTTACAAAGGTTTTGCTCAACTACCTACTAGCTACCTTTGTTCGAAATGCATAAAGTAGCGATCTCTCAAGTCTCCGGTCTCTTAATATGTGCTTACACTGATTCTACCATTCACCTTGTATTTTTTGCAAATCGTTCTCAAAATAACCAAGATATATCCACTAGCATATATACATAGTAAGCATTCAATTGATTCTTTTAATAAAACTGTAAATAGCAGATTAAATTAAGTGTACTTTGATTAAAAGTGTAAGCAATTTCGTATTTGTTCATTTAAAAGTACTTCCGCAGTCAACAAAGCTCATTGGATTAACAAAACATCAAACAATGTAAAGTCTTAGTAAACTTGCATGAATTCTTTCAGGGTTTAAGCTAATACAATGATAAACTAGACATTGTATAAGACTTTCATTCCAAATACAATTTTCTCAGTTAACGCTTGGGCGTTGGTGGTCCTCCTTTTTGCTTTTGGTTGCTCTATTTTTAATAATTCACCATTTATTATGTAAGTACTATCTGTTTTATTTGTAAAGTCCCGTTATCCCCATTTGGGTATAGGGTGTTCCTTTCTGCTAACCAATCAGAGGAACTCACGAAATTCGGCGGTATTTAAAAATATTTTTTATTTGGAATATTTTTATATGTTGACAGCGTTGACGCAAGCAACGCTGTTTAAAATGATATCAATTGTCTCACGAGTCAAGTCTTTAGAGATTATCGAATTCAATTACATATATAGATTACATATCACGTTTTTGACATGAGCAGCTGTTCGTACGAATTATACCTACCTTGGTTTGGTACATAAATACATAGCAGGTAGACATTCGCTTTGTTGGCAAAACAGCTGTTAAACCCAGTTAATCACCTTCACTTGCCAGGTACCAATATCTCGTTATCAGGTGAGGTGCTCAAATTACGAGAAAGCCATTTTTCAGTGCTGCAGCGAAGCCTTTTTCTGTTTACCCAGCTGCTTAAAAGCAAAATTGTCCAAAATGATTTGTAGCTGTACAATTGGTCAACATCAATTTTATATATTTCGATATTTACATGAATTTTATATATTGTTTCATTTGATCTTGATTTGACTGAGTAGTCATAACAATAAAGCTTTTATATGCCTTATCAAATTCACTTAGTTACGCAATCGTTATGATCAGGGTGAACAAAGTCATGTTATATTTAATGATACAGTGTATTAACATAGATCACGCGTTCATAATGTTAATATAAACAGAGATATGATTTGATTGATTTTGTTGTTATATGAATTACGATACATACTAATGATATCCTCATTTCAAGATGTTTTAGCACGTCAATAAGATTTCTTATCATCACCTTCAGAATCTTGATTGTGAAGGATTTAAATTTATCGATAATACTTGATACTCAAGTATGACGCTACTTCAATAGTTTTTTTGCCGAGATACCTAGAAAGTTTCATTGAGATCAACTCAGTCTTTAATTTTATTAAAAGAAAGAAGTTTTTTTTAATAATATTCGTGTTCCAAATTCAAAATAAATAAAAAATGCATTTTAGTTTGTAACAACATATTAATTATTATCCCAAAGATTAACTTTAACTTTTTTATTAATATTATTCTTATTTTTTAGATTTTAGTTTTAGTTACATGTTTATCTTTTTTTTTGTTAATTATTCAATCGTTTCTTGTAGGAGTTTTATTTTTTATTGTACGGGCGGTCTCATCTCTCTCTATCTCTCAAGTATAAATAGTATTCAATTGCAATTTCTACTCCTATACCAGAAAACAATTAAGAATTTTCACCCCAGTATACTTTATTAGTCTAATTTCTGATACACTCACACTGTAAACATGACAATATAGTTATGTGCTATGTACGGTAACACGTAATATATTTGTGTTGTATATTCTATTAATCAAGATTTATCACTTAAGCCATAATAATCCACACAACTTACATAAATGAAAGCGAGCGCCTCTAATCAAGATAAAATTGTAATCCGCGTAAAAATCACAAGATGTACATGTGATAATGTGTTAACGGTGAAGTGTTATTCTAGTGCTAGTGTAGTATCAGACGGTAGCCATGGGCAACGGCAAGGAAAGGGAACCGGAAAAAGAAAAGCTGAACCCAAGTGGATGGTGAGAATTTTCTTTTTTTCCATCATTTTTAAAATATTTCCCCATAATTGTTAATCTTGAATCATAAAGTAAATAGTGTTTTGTCTTGAATCACAAGTTTATTTACTTGTGTTAATCGTTAATAATATTTTATGTAAATACTTCGTTTAGTATATATTTAATTTTAATGACTATTCATGTGTATTTATATATATCCAGGTGATATTTAAAATAGTTATGTACAAAATAAACGATAGGTTAGCTAGATGTTTTTTTGTAAAATATACTAAAGTTACCTATAAATAAATAAGTAATTATTTTATGTTTGTGATACTATAAAAGATTAAGCCAGAAATAAACAAAGTATTTCGTCTGCAAATTTAAACGCTAGAAATAACTAGTACACTTATATTTATAATCATTGAATGTATTAATATTCATGGAATTAATTTATTAAGACTATTGTCCATTGTGATGAATTGCTATTTATTTATTCAAGGCGCATATTTTGCAATTCTAATAATTGAATTAGGATCTAATTAAAATTGAATGACAAGATTTAATAACATTTATGAAAATTATATGACAAAGACTTTGTAGTATATAACATAATTGTATTATATTTTAGAGAAAGATATTGAATCAGCGCAATTCTGACTGATATTTTATTTAAAATAGTATTAACGAACTTTTGACTTATGACTTCTGCTAAACCAATTTTAATGATTAGGAACATCTAAACTTTTAATGAATATTAAACATTACATCTTGGGTACAAGTCTTTTGAAACAAAGAAAATTCTCTGACAAGGCGTCTTATCGGTCAAATCTTTTTTATCATTTTCTTTTTTGTTTATATTTTATGTTTTAGGATTTTGAAATCAACAGTTGAAAGCTAAGTTGAAACTCGTGAATGAAGTAATTTATTTATTAAGACAATGCTATATTTTTATAAAGATTTTGAATACTGTACAGTAATCCTAAAATTATTGTAAAAGTTCTTATAGATTTTGTTTTTTTAACACCTAATTCCCTTACGATTCATAAGTACAATACTGATTGCATAAAATCCTGAACCTGACGTCTTTCTTTATATATGTGGAAACAAAAACATATACCTATATAATATATTTATAAACGAACAGGAAGAAAATATTTTAACTTTGAAAAGCTCACATATATTAAGAAGAAATGCAAACGAAATCAATTCTCAAAAATGGACCCAACTCGGGTATAATTTTCTGTCACCAGCACCACTAATTTTCAGTGGACCCATACTATCTTGAAGAGACACTTACATATACTGAACAAAATCACATATTTGAAAAACAGAATTAAAAATAATCAAATTAAATAAAATGAAGAAATATAGAACATTAAACATGAGATAATGTTGCTAAAATCCCAAACCCCTCGACGACTGTCATTCCAAAAGTTAGCTTTTACATTTTAAAAAGACGTTGTTAAACAAGAACAAGCATATTCAAATACATGCTCTAAACTAAACACAGTACAAAGAAAAGCATTATTGAACTTATTCCCAAATTGGATGGCGTTTCTATAGATTAGAAGTTCTCTCGACTCCTAATCCTAAATACACTTGCATGAGCTTTTTGCTGCTAGTGTGTTTGCTAAATATAATAATAAAATTGTTAAAAAATTTTTTATATTTTTGTATAAAATAATATAAAACTTACCAATGTTTCTATGTGGTAACGAGGGGAATCCATAATCACTTCTGTAAAAACTTTTTTTATTCTTCAAGCAATTTTTAGAGCTTCTCTATAATATTATAAATCACAGTTCTCCATAATTTCAACAAAGTAAATGCACCAGGAAAGTGGACAATATGGAGCAGCATTCGATTAATTAACTTTTAATGTTTTAAAAACATCACATGACCATTGTAGTGATAAGGCAGGTGTGGGGTGATGTGCCTTTGGTTCAGTAATTAATCTGAATTCAACAATCTTTGACACAATAATTGTAAAGCCATTTCGCTGCATTTTTTTTTATTTTCGAGTGACATTATAAAGTATTTTTGTCGCCAATAACTTTTCCCGCGACAGTAGATTTTAATGACGCTAAGCTATGCTCAAATGTAGCTGCGAGCTAAGCCATATGTATTTGTAAACTTTGTTTTTTAAATTAGAAATTAATCTAAGTAATGTAAACCAGCTTTTTCTAATAAACTATTTTTTTTTATATTGTAATGGTTGTAATTTTCAGATTCGGTTAGTATTATTATAATATATTGCTATACTATTTGTATAGATTAGTGCGGTGTTAATTGTTTTTTGTTATGTATGATATAATATGTGAGTCACAAGAAAAAAAATTAGGACGACCACACAAATTATACAAACTGTCAATTGAAACACGCGCCAAGCTTAACGACAAATGATTTGTTTATCAACATTTATTGGATATAATGTTAACATAACAAATCTATTATGAGCAATTTACATTTTTAACAACACAACACAATAACACGTCGAAGTTTGCCAAGTATGTCTGTTCTTGATCTTAGAACTTCCAACAAAAAACCATATGAAGACGATTACAGTAGTTGAATTTCTGATAATGTTTTTGTTAGCACTGATGAAAACACTTTAGTTGTCCTCTAAGTAACAACGCTATTTTTACTCCTAAGAATAGATTTGCACATTTTTTGTTTAAATTCACGAAATATTGACCAAGAGTTGGTCGCTCATGCATATCACAACTTCGCGAAATAACCTCAGTTTTATTGTAATTTAGTAGCGTGGCCACTCGTTTTCTATAAGTAATATCGATTTTACATAATTAAATAACGATTAATAGCGTTAAAACTCAGTCTATGAGTGCACGCTGTGGTGTCTGGAAGAAAATATGAAATATTTAAAAATATTTCATCACTTTTACAAACTCAACAAAATGGTTTCTTATGTGTTTAAATTGTAAAATTAAAAAAACTAAAATACGGGTAGATACAAAAAAGCGAGCAATAGTGACATTGTGTGTTGTGTTCTTACCTTATACTTGTGTGTCATTTGTGCCTGAAGTAAAGTTTCCAAGCTTTAACTTGAACTTTTGAATATAAGTTTATGAAAAAATAACAAGTGCAGTTATAAGTGGAAATTACCAATGCCTATACATTACTCAGTAATTGGCTGCCCCAATTAATTTTATCACAACATATCGATCGCTAAAGGTCTAAATAATATGGGCCCAAATAATTGTATCGCAAAATGCGTTTGAAAAAGACGTTGTTGTTGTTCGAAAATGATTTCCAAATACATACACGTGATAATGATGAAGACATTCCTTTGTTACGGGACGAGGGCATCGATGGTGATGACCGGTAATATTTTATAAATAACTTACGTATCATTAATTTAATTAAAAAAATAGTGTAGATAATTTCTACACAAGTACCTACCAGGTAAAATAGTCTTTCGATGTAATAACTTGTAATGAATAAATTTATCTGCGTAGTTACAGATAATACCACCTAATTAAATGTCCTATAAAATTATGGGGTTTATGTAATTAGCGATTGATATAAGGTTTCAAATTAATTATCACCCGAAAATCAACAGTGACAACAATTAGCTGGGCGTTTCGGTTACCAAACCAACCAATATTGGGTTTCCCACCCACAAATTGTAATAAGGAAATTCTAAATGAATTTTATTTATTAATGAATTGAATAATCGTAGGCAGTGGTTTGGTCAGAGCACCAAGTCATTGTTGAGAAGCGCGGTATCCAAAATTAAAGTCACCATGATGATCACCAACCATCTTTGGATCGAAAGGAGATGACACTATAAGAAACACTAAAATAAACCTACTGCCCTCATAATAATTCTACTGTTTCGTCCTTTCCTATCTAATTGTTCGTATGAAAGAGACAATATTACTGTACTTTTTAGTTTTTAGTCAGATTTTTTAATGTTTTAAAACCACATAATAGTGGCTCACTGCTATCTAACAGTTACGCCATTTGGTAAAGATTTGGATATATGGTTATTATAGATTAAATCGGAAGCAAAAAATGATTATATTATATGTTTATCTAATCGTATTATATTTCATAGCCTCTTTCGTATACTCCATATAAATCTCGGTTCACTTTGCTTTAAGACAAAATATCTATATCTATAATACTTTTATCTTTTCTTTAATACACAGAATTATACAATCTAAATCATGGTATATTACATTTGAAGACCAATGTGGTTTGTATTAATGTATCAATAGCAGTCAGAAGCGCGACAAATGCCTATAAAAGTTATAGTTTTTTAAGTAGCTTAATCTAGTCCGTTTATTAGCCGTGGTAGCATACCTCAACGTTCTCTCACCATCGACATTGTTTGCTCCCGAAGTACAGAGCCAAACTTGCGTTATAGCTCGGGTCTATACGTCATTCTCGTGTTTTTGTCTTCTCGAAAATAGTAAAAACCTACCTTTCTTTGTTCCAGGCCTCAGACGCCGTCCAGTCAGCAGTTCAACGTGATAAGACGCGTCTACCACCAGGATGTACTTAATAAGGATGCCGACTATCATTTGCCTGAAAAGCCTTGTAAGTTTGTTAGGTTACGTGAACATTCCTTAGCGTTATCTCGAAAACATATTAGATTTTTATACGGGAGTAATAAATTATTGTTGTGAGCAGTGTTGGCCTAGTGGCTTCAGCGTGCGACTCTCATACCTGAGGTCGTAGGTTCGATCCGCGACTATGTACCGATGGAGTTTCTTTCTATGTGCGCATTAAATATTTGCTCGAACGGTGAAGGAAAACATTGCCTATTAGATTTAAAAATGATCATGAAACAGATTCAGAAATCTGAGGCCAGGACCTAAGAGTTTGTAGCGCCACTGATTTATTTATTTATTATGAATAAATTATTGTTATTTGTCTGTTATTTGATGTTTCATACCTCGTACTTCACAAATTCTTGTTATCTTTACTGAATTTGATTGCTGATGACTTCCTAATTATTTATGTTTCTAATTAGTAACATGAAAATAAATAATTTGTTTATGCAAAAAGTGCTCAAAATTATTATAAATAATTGTCTAATAAACAAAACGAGATTCAGATTCCTTAACAACCTATTATTTCAATAAAACTTTAACGAATTTGTTAAAATATCATTAGAGTTCTGTAAATAATATAATCAATTATATTTCGTGTAATGTTAAATTGCTTATACATTTTGATCCTCTATACTCGCCTCTGTATCCGGATATAATCTTTGAATAAACAAGTCGCTTTTAATAAAATTTTAAAAGAAATACAAAACTTCGTCTAACCCATATTTCATATATGGGGCAGACGAAGTTACCTTACCTTTATTTTACGTTACTATAACACTTGCGTATCTTATAAGTTTTATTAATAATTTTAGTGAGCTATACGGCCAAAAAAGCGGTCCAGAGTTGCGGTTTTGGGGAGTGTCTATTTAATTCGTTGCCGATCATAAAATGGCTGCCCGCTTACAAACCGAAGACAGATCTGATTGGCGATTTGGTCGCCGGCGCCACCACTGCTGTTATGCACATACCACAAGGTAAAGATATCCTACAAACCATAGTATTAATTCCATGTGTATATGATTTTATACATGTATTTTTGTAGACGAGTCGCAAATAAATTTTGATAAAAAAAAAGAAAAAACATTAGACGACATTGAAAAACTTCTATTGCATTGTACAGTTCATTTATTGAGGTAGACAATTTTTGACAAAAATATTTAATAGAAAATGTAACTTTCAGGAATGGCGTATGCCCTGTTGGCCCAAGTGCCACCAATTATAGGGCTCTACATGGCATTCTTTCCAGTTCTCGTGTATGTTGTGTTCGGAACTTCGCCCCATGTGTCGATGGGAACTTTTGCGGTAGCCTGCTTAATGGCTGGAAAGGTAAATTATAGAAAAATATATTTTTCACGTGACTCTAAAATGTCTCGGAAATTATATTTTTGTATTTAGTGTTTAGTCGAACGCGGACTCCGAGTCGAATCTTTTTGTTTGGATTTTATTGAGAAAGATCAATACAATGTTTTCTGTATGGTAATTTATGTATTACAGTTTCACTGGGAATTATATATGAGTTTCATTGTATTGCAAATTTCTATTGTTATTTCAGGTTGTTACCGAGCACGCAGCACATGAAGTTCCAATGAATGGGACAGATATTGCTGAAGGTAATTTATTGTATAATTATACGATATTTGAATGCTTCTTAATAATGTATTCCATCTGTAGTACAATCCTTTGCCTTTAATTATTTTCTTGATCAATTATTGACTCAACATCACAATTGCACTAGACATGTAAAATCTGTTTACGTTTAATAAATTAATAAAAATGGTATCGAATTATATTCGATCAAGCTAGAGTTATCGAAAACTTTTAACACTTGCAGTGATTTATGAATCAATTAATATTTTGTAAGTAAAAATCCAATGTAACTTAGAACAGTTATGAAAGAATGTTTGTAATCACTTCATTAGTTTCTCGTTACAAAGACACAAAAATACATGTAATATAATATCATAATAGATATAATGCAGATGCATTCATACACTCGAGTATAAAGTAAAAATAAGTAAACTGTTTTTTACAAATTATGTTCTCATTGCACGCACGTCTAACGTTTTAAAAGTGCAAACATTTTAAACAGAATGCAGGCTTATAGAAAATTCCATATTTTAGGGACCCTACAACTGACATCGCAGTTCTCAAACGTACAAGTTCTTAGTACAGTCACATTTGCTGTTGGATTAATACAGGTAAGTTATTTGAATCTAAATAATCTTTTAAAACTGCCTTCTATGCGACGTATAGATTTTACTGTAGCACTGGATTGAATTTGGGACTTGCATTCCTAAGATCGTAGGTGCGATCCAAATGGACTTTCTGTCTATTTACAGTTAAACACTCCTTCGTTCGGTAAAGGAAAACATCGTGAGGAAACCGGCAATCCTTAGACCCAAAAATTCAATGGCGTTTATTAAGCGGATAGGCTGTTCACCCACTTGCTTACGAACCCGATCCTAAAATCTGCAGCTCAGAGCTTGTTGTAGTTTTGGTCGCCACGGGATTTTTATGTAATTTAATGCGACTTTTAATTGTCAATGATATATCCAGACTCTCCTAATATATCACACTTAATTAATAGGGACACTTTATACTTGCAGTGAGCTTGCGAACTTTGTTTTTTTTTAACTTTTTTATTTAACCCATTTAAATTTTAACTAATCCTCCGTTAACTTCTAATTAACGTTTCTGAGTATGGTTATAAGGGGTAAAATTTAGAGACAAGACCTATCGTGAGCTTGACAATAAATCTTCCCTTAAGTTAAGTAATCTTCATGTTCTGTAGATAATGATGTGGGTACTCCGCCTTGGAGCGGTGTCAACGTTACTGTCAGAGCCTCTGGTCTCTGGCTTTACAACGGCGGCATCCTTGCACGTATTAGCTTCACAAGTCAAGGACCTCTTCGGGATAAGACTGCCTAAACTAGGAAGCAACTATAAAGTCGTCTTTGTAAGTTAACACCATACATACTTAAAAACATACAGTAAGGATTCATATGTATATTACCACCAGTTTTTACAGTTTTTTTTCCTACATTAATTTACTAAGATACGGCCTCCGCTGCAATAACAGCGATAAGAAGAGCCAATATCGTAATTTATTTATTTATTTATGTAATAGCG
This sequence comes from Pieris rapae, assembly GCF_905147795.1. Classification (NCBI taxonomy): domain Eukaryota; kingdom Metazoa; phylum Arthropoda; class Insecta; order Lepidoptera; family Pieridae; genus Pieris; species Pieris rapae. The sequence goes on along the minus strand of NC_059511.1, from coordinate 3,410,129 downwards.
TGCAACGGGTCGTATATTTAAATAAATAAAGTTAATTGACTCCAATGCATTTAGAAATACATGTTTATTAAAATATATTAATTTTCAGAAGGTATGGTAATGATTCATTTAGGTATTCTAGAAGTTCGAAGTCATATTGGGCAAATTTTTATGAATTAATTTCCTCAGACATGCTGCCAGATTTTATTAAAGTAAAGAGATGAATGGTTGCTATTGTTAAACACGTTGATTATTAAACCAAAATGTGTGTATTTTTATTTGCACGGTTCCGTAGGGATGTTTTAAATTATGTAAAAATCTACTGTACACTTTAAATTATCTCAATGTTAAACAAAGCATATAAAATCATTTAATGCAAAATAAATGTAAGGGCTGAAGACAGCGCCTGCATCTGGCTAAACTCGACGATTAACTCTTATAAAACTAAGAAAACTTGATTGAGCAAAATGTACACTCTTGGCAGATATAGTGATAGTATTGTTATGATGTGGTGACGAAAAAATTAAAAAAAACTTTATCTTACTTTAAACTGTATGTAATATTTTATCTCAGCAATAGTTGTAAATAAAGCAATGTGTTCAGTGGCTTCAGCGTGCGACTCTCATACCTGAGGTCGTAGGTTCCACCCCCGACTGGGCACCAAGTTTCTTTCTATGTGCGCATTTAACATTTGCCCGAACGGTGAAGGAAAACATCGTGAGGAAACCGACATGTCTTAGACCCAAAAAGTCGACGGCGTGTGTCAGGCACTGGAGGCTGATCACCTACTTGCCTATTTAAAACTGATCATGAAACAGATTCAGAAATCTGAGGCCAAGACCTGAGGAGGTTGTAGCGCCACTGATTTATTTATTTTAATAGTTGTAGATGGATAAAATAAACAAAATTTTTCAACTGTACCTACGAATTATTTTTTCTTCCAGACTGTCATAGAAGTCTTTAAAAACATGTCGAATTTGAATTGGGCAGCGTTTATAATCTCGTTCATCACATGTCTCGTCATATCACTCAACAATGACCTACTTAAGGTAACTTTTAATATATTATGTTATGTTATTGTTAAGTATTGTAATGTCGAATTAAACTAATAAATAAAATAAAAGCGTGTGTATACTTATGTTAGAAATTATTCTTATTCGCCGTAACAAGATAAAAATCTTATCAAAAAATTTATTCTATGTTTGAAAAAACGATACACTAGAAAAAAGGTATAATTAAGGTAAAAATACATAAAAAGTTTTATTATAACGCCCTCTAACTATATGAAGTTTTTTAAATATCATAAAAAACGTTGCACACGCATCGTAATAATTTATTCTCATCATTATTCCATAACGCGAACAAAAAAATGTTAAATTTTCTAAGAAATAGCCTATATGTCTCAGTGAAACGACGATTTTGTAAAATTCAATATTCACTATTTATTACAGCCATGGGTCAGCAAGCGAAGTAGGGTGCCGGTGCCTATAGAGTTACTGGCGATAGTTATAGGAACTCTTGTGTCTAAATTCGTTGATCTTAAAACTAACTACGGTCTTTCATTAGTTGGTACTATACCTACTGGGTAAGTTTTTGATGATATTAGTATTAATTGAAAGTGGTATTAGTAGTTTTAAATAATTATACTTTATAGCCTATTTACAAACTTTTGTGTGTGTTAAAATAAACATACTTCATTTATAAGAAATGTGAATCTTTATTGTTTTGAATCTCCCAAAACATTTGTATTAACAAATTGAGTAAGGAATTAAATCCTTTTATCTTTGAATATAATAAAATTTATTCTTTTTTTGCACAAATCATCCAAATTATTTAAATCAATAAAATTACGTTTTATAAACCCTTCCATCTAAATATTTGGTTCTATCGTCATAATTATATAAATTAGATATTGGTTTAAGATTTTATTAAGAGATTCCTTCTTAAATTTACAGTCTCCCAGTGCCAGAAGTACCACCTATGCAGCTCCTCCCAGATATAGCTTTAGACGCATTCACCATAACAATGGTCACTTACACCATATCAATGTCTATGTCACTGATATTCGCAGCAAAGGAGAAATATGAAGTTGATGCTAATCAGGAACTGTTAGCACTGGTAAGCAAAATATAACAGAAAATTTGTTGCTACAAATGTTTCATGATAAGAAAATAAACAAAACATTGATAATTATTCGTTTCTTTATCTTAATATATTTGCATGCCTAATTTTGGTGAATGTAGTTTTGTATTACATCTGCATACCAGTATTTTGGCTAAAGTTGAATGAACATGATAATACCTAATCATTATATTGTAACCGGAGTCATCTATATCTATAAGGATCAAAAAGTACTGGACCGAATTTTAGTTGCAAGAAAAAAATTAGGATCCCTACCACAACAACAATAATGTTACCCGAGGTGTAAAAAATGCCTATAAAATATCAATCATCGCATGCGCTGCCAAGACTATATAGAACAAAAAAATGTTCCACAATATTAAAGAACATACCAATACCTACAATGTTTTTTAATAAATGTACACCCGTGCGAAGCCGGGACGGGCCGTTAGCATCCTTTACATTTAATGACTTACTGGAGCTACATTTGCCACTTTCGAATCTAAGGCTTAGACTATTTTCTAGACTATTAATTGGCTCCTCGAGAGAGACCTTTCACCGAGTCGTTTTAAAAACCCTATTGTGTTAATTATTTGCTAATTTTCTTATTTTCCTTACTCCTACATAATAATTAGTTTTTTTTTAAATTGCATATTTATTTATTTTTTACCTAGATTGTTTTTGTTACGTTAAATGTTTAAGTTATTTTCTCTTTTTCATTGCAATGTTTCCCAGTAAATGTTATGCACGCTTGATGCAAATGCATGTATCTTGTTTTGTATGTCATGTGTTTTCTGTCAATGTTTGTGTGTTTCGTTACTCGTTAGTGTGCCTTGATATAAAATAAAATAAAAAATAATGTTTCATTTTGTATTCGCGAATGCTTGGTGGACCCATGCAACTTTTTCAATTCAAAGAGTCCCCTTGTTGTGTGTTGCGATATTGCCACCTACTAGATTGTGAGGAAGTTGCATGGACCTGGTTACCGCTACTGTTATTAAGTTCTAATGCCATTTACACGCGTGTTTATCCTTTCTATAACACATTTTCATTAGTGTCTGATTGTCCTAATTTTAACAAATGTTATGTGTTTGTAAGAAAAAATGCGAATTAATTGGTGTTTTAACCTCCGAAGTAATATTAAGTACTACAAGGTTATTTTAGATATGTTCTGCTAAAATCTATGTTGATTTTCTATAAATATTTAATTGTTAAAATGTTTGTTCGTTACAGGGAGCGAGTAACGTGTTCGGTGCGTTCTTTACATGCGCTCCGATGTGTGCCAGTTTGTCTCGCTCATACATACAGTATCAGGTGTGAGATCTTTAATATTGCTTACTGTATCGAATCAGGCTATTATTAGAGAATTAATTTTGCTTATTAGTCATACTCATAAGATTTTAAAAACAGCATTATTTACCATATTAATTAATTACTACATACATTAGCCCGATTTACATAGAATAGATTTAATAGGCGTTCTGGACCTGACATATCCAATCGTTTATGACCGAAGAAATAGATGATTCTATAAAATTATACCCAGTTTCAAATACCAACTGTAGACAAATTTAGATGTGTGTGACAACTGTGGAAAATTTAAAATATTACGTCTGTTACCTAATCAAAATTCAATAATATTATTATTTTTTTCGTAATTTAAACTGCACAATTGATTTTGATTTCCGATTACATGTTTATTATAAAAATGACCAATTTAGTTAATTTTACTGTACTCACACAAATCTCAAGAGAAATAACTGTCGTATATAAAAACTTAAATAATAAAAAAGTGCTTCGTCAAATGTGATCTATTTATATTATATTGGTCCTACGAAAGAGCACACGAGTTTAGAAGGCACACCATTCTCAAATATTATTCAATTCCAACAATATCACGGCTTTTTTGCAGGCGGGTGGTAAGACTGGTATAACGTCAATAGTGAGTGGGTTGTTAATTCTGTGCGTACTTCTATGGGTTGGGCCTTTCTTCGAGCTACTGCCACGTTGCGTTCTGGCTTCCATCATCGCTGTCTCGCTCAAAGGCATGTTCATGCAAGTCACAGAACTCGCCAAGTCAGTACCTTTATCTATTTAAATTTAAGAACTGCCATCACATAGTCTAAAAAAATCATTTATAGTTTGTAGTAAGAGATATTTGCGATACCTAATTAGAAATTAAAAATTTTAATGAAATGTCTGGTCAATAATCCCAACTAACACCTCTATATCGTCAGTGTAACAAGTATTTCACAACTACTATTTACATAGAGTATTTCTTTTCCATTTTTAATGAACTTCATGTGACTTCCAGATTCTGGCGGCTGAGTAAACTAGACGCACTAGTATGGCTTGCTACATTTTTGACTACTGTCCTCATAGACATAGATATTGGGTAAATATTTCAATTTTTATTTCTAAACCACTATTTTTACTTTGCTTGGACGAATTTATTTTATAATATTTAATTTATCTTTATTTTAAAAGCCGTGTTTGGCAGTTGACATCTGTTGAATATGACATTTGACAAATTGTATTACGGCACTAAGTGATGGGCATTCGTTTGACTTGAATTTGTTGAATCTGTTGAATTGGTTGAATAATAAATTATACTTGAATTTAATAATAGAGAATTATGAATATGAAAATATATAATTTATTTTGAGATTTTAAATTCATTGAAGTGTACATTTTATTTGGTTGGTATAACAGTGAAGATATTTACGGTGTATAGGCTTGGCGCGGGTCTTCTAGCCTCAGTGGGAGCTCTATTCGTGCGATCTCAGCGACCGTATACATGCTTATTAGGAAGAGTTCTTGATACAGACCTCTACCTCGATATCAAACGGTACCGTGCGGTGAGTATTCTTCTAAAACAAAATTGTTTATGAATAAAAAGGCTTATTAAAAAAACATGTGTACACGCGTTAGAAGTTATACTCCTTACAAGAGTGGTTGGAGAGTGTTGCAAAAGCGACACTAACAATAGAAAAAACTAAAATGTTACCAATAGTTTTTAGTGACGGTATGCGCCCGCATCGTAAAAATTTACTCTCGTAATTTTTCCCTAACGCGCCAAAAGATGTAGGTATAACTACAAAAATATTTTTATTTGCTAATAAAACTAATTTTATCTTTGAGTTTTTTTTAATAAGTGTGTTTTTTAATAACTGAATTACCAACTTACCAAGTTGAAGTTCTTTCCATAAAAAATCTAGCAATCATTTTTACGTGAATAATTTTCTAATATCACGTTACAAATGTCAATAATGAAAGAACAAGGAAACCATAATTTACTTAAAATATTGGTTGCATTTATTGATAATTTTGACATTTATGAAATTTCTCCATTCTTACGAAGTCAAATACGACAATTCTATGAAACATGTAGTTTCACATATACTATATAGGCACATGTTTACACTTGTGTTGGCAGAACAATGACTTCCACCATTTCTTCTATTTCTCTCTCAGTCTTCAATGATAGTACGACGAACTGCACACAACACATAATCAGAATATTAAAATATAACATGCACCACCATTTTGCTATATCGAAAATTCCCACTTCATATTTTACATTGTATGGATAGGTTTTGTTGCTGAAGAAACGCATTTTTAATAAATTATTTCACATATTTTTTATTTTTTTTTGACGTTGTCATGTTTATGCTGGTTTGACATGTGTCAGATGCACTATTGCTTAGCAGCACTATATTGACCTATCGAAAATAAAATAGAAATCCATAGAGCAATATTTTTGTTATACATATTTGTCCTTAATTGAATTATTAAGTTGAGATTATTATTTTTATTTATTTTACTTTAGTTTCCTGAAGTATTACAAATAAGCATGATGCTTTATACGCACATAAAGTCGTTAGACTATTTGGAATTGTATTTTCTCCTCAAATCTAATCTCTGCTTTTCAGGCGGATGAACTTCCCGGGGTAAAAATATTCCACTACTGTGGTGGACTCAACTTTGCCAGTAAGAACCTCTTCAGGGCCACACTGTTCAGGAAAATTGGCTATTTGAAGGAGACAGATGAAGACAATCTCACTAACAAGAGTGAGTCGTACGAGTGGGATTCTACTCTTAGCAGAAAGGTAAAACTTTAAGGGAACGAATATTTAATTCAGTATTTTGAATATATAGTTAAAACACCATATACTATAACATTACCGTAAACTTCTAGAAAGAAAATCGAACACAGTTTATTAAATAAATTTTAGTGATTTATGCAAAACCAAACCCTATATTGAAACATTTTTAACAGTTCATAAAACCACGATGAAGTTGTGTGCAAGCAAATTCCTAATTAAATTGTATTTTAATTTTACCTGCTGTTATCGTCATATTAGCAAAATCAAGTTTTCTCGTAAAACCACATCAACTTTACCATCTTTAGCATATTTACACAAAATAAAAAAATTCATGAAAATTGCAGAAAACTTGGAAAATATTTATTTTTATATACAAAATTAATTGTTTTATTTGTTTCAGATAAACTGTGTAATAATAGACGCGACAGCACTATCTTATGTTGACGCGCCGGGGATCAAAAGTCTTCTCTCCGCTCAGCAAGAACTCGTCAGCAGTCACATCACCGTTCTTTTAGCTGGCGCTAACGGTAAGATTAATAAATAATTTATAGAATTCATGATATGCGTCCTAATAGTGTATGCGGTGCCATAGACATATTAATTTAAGATTTTTTTAATTGTAAAATAAAATAAAAAATTGTAAAATTGTTAAAATATACCGAATTTTATAGTGATAGTGTATTTAAAAAAAAATTAACGGAAACATTTTTACTTTTTATTTCGAAAATAATTCAAAATAAAAAGTAAAAATGTTTCCGCCCGGGATCGAACCGGGGGCCTTCTGCGTGTTAGGCAGATGTGATAACCGCTACACCACGGAAACTTGAATGCTATTTACGAATTTTTTAAACGGTTTTAGTAGACCTTGGAATATTTTTATAATATATTGTTTCTGATATACTAGACGTATGTATGTATTTATAACAAAACATATTTGGGCCTTTGATGTCATGATAACCGAATGTGCTTAGTAAATAAATAATAAGAACAAAAATCAAGTTCAACTGATAAACTACTTTTTGAGGTTGTAATATTTATCTTTGTAAATTTATTAGACATCGAGGCCAGGCATACATATATAATTTATAACCAATAAATTGTATATGTTTCTTTCCTTTTTTAAATCAATAAATTAGATGATTTTTGTTAACAATCACAATAAAATGTACGTAACGTTTTAATTATTAATTTATGTTCGGGGTTGGGATAAATTATAGAGATATTTATAGAGATTATTATTTATTAAATTAAATTAGTGAAAATATAATAAAAATAATTAAGTAATGTTTTTTTTTCCAGGTCCCGTCCTAGAAATGATAGAGAAGTACAATTCTTTAGAGTCAGAGCAGTTGCAAGTGGAAACTTTTCCGACGGTCCACGACGCCGTCGTCTACTACAAGATGTTAGAGACCAAGAAGGAACCCACCATCACCATTGCCACGTGATTAGAAATTTTTTTAGTCATTTACTACTTCTTGTGATAGTTATATCACTATTTTTTAAACATCCATCACTAATATTGAAATAGGAGTTTCTACAACTAAATTTGTAATAAACATTATTTTATTTTAATAATTATACTTCCATTTTTAATTCCGTAGAATTATGACAGCTATCATTTTTTGACATATCAGAGATTACAAACCTATTTGTACTCTTTTCAATTTCTATACGTGTTTGAACATCTTTAGTCTATTCATTTAATTTGTTAGTGAATGTATTCATTTTAAAAGGTGCTATTGGTGAAATATTAAAAGTGTTTTTACGGCGAGTCATAATTACGACGCTTTTTATCACAAACAGTAAAAAACGCGCAAGTTAAGATAGAGAGGTAGAGATTAAAGTTAGTTAAAGAATAAAATAAAGTAATTATAGTTGATTCGATATATGTATCGTTATATCGATATTGAAATATTTGTTATTTTTGTATTAGATCACTTGAATAAGTAAATATTTAGACCGTTTTGTAGGTAAAACAAAAATAAATTTGCTCTTAAATGGGTTAAATTTGCTCTTAAATGGGTTAAATTTGCCCCTTTTACGGTGGAGAACTTTTTAGTAGCAACACTTATGAAATGTCAGAACAATACGGAATGAAACATCGGAGTATAATTATTGAAATAAAACAATATATAACATTTTATCAAGTTTGTCTACAATTACTGCAGTTCATGCTTTTGTTAAAGTTGTCACCAGAAATTGCTAACTATAATAATTACATATTAAATGTTTGCCCAATCTCACTACTCAAATATTAAAGTGTTGTTTTAAAGAACCCTATTTTACTAGTTACTAAGGGTTAAAATCAGAGTCGACTTGCGACTTATAACAATAAATATAAAAAATGCGTAGGAAATTGTACTTAGCAAAATTGTACTTAGTAAGTCTCGCTAATCTTATGTACAAAGCCACCCAAGACTATGGGATTTCAAGGGAAAGTACCTTCAATATGGTCTGTAGAATATTTTGCCGAAGAAACTATATTTTGATTGATGGTATGGTTACGGTTAGTTAATTATGAGGAATCGAACTCAAATGTGAAAACACATAATTTTTTCAAATATTTTGAAAGAGAGAAACTACGTAAAATTTTTTATGTAATAATAATACTTTCAGCAAAATATACTATCTACGATATTTAATACTCTCTCCCTTGATGTCCCATAGTCTTGAGATGCCTCTCGTGTATACTCTCGATAAAAATTTGTTGTTTTCGTGCGTCACACAAGGTGTACGCTGCCATATACGAGTATTTTAGATTTTAACGAATATTTATGATTCTATTTGCTGTGACTTGTGTGATTGTTGCTAATTTTACGTGTACCCTTTTATCGGTTAGACAGAGCTATAATCATTTTCTACTTACCAAGGAAAATTATCATTGGAAAAATGCAGCATTGCCAAACTTCATATAAGAATATCCTTGATACCTATTATGTTGGCCAAACTGATAATGAATTACGGATTTATTTTATAGACGAAAATATCGACACGCTTAGCCTTCTTGGTTCATCTTTAATCGTTCTATTTAAAAACTTTATTAGATTTTAGTAACTAATTTTGAAAATGGAAGACTTTCATTTGATTTTTAATCCACTTCTCAATTTATTTTGGAAAATAATATAAAATCAAGCGATGATGGCAATGCGAGTGTTTATTATTTCTATAAATTATTTGTATTATCTTACCTTGACGTACCCTAATCCATAAATATAAAAAATATGTCCCTTAAGTGATCAACTGTTGTAATATACTTATTAATAAGAGAATTGCCATATTTAATTTACAAATTGGCTATCTGTTAAAAAAATCTCGAACGATTAAATACACTTAAACGACCAGTACAGTAAACAATGTTGAATATGTATCTAAGATTTAGAGTCGAGATCTAGACAGTGTAACTCGCGTTTGTCAAAAATTAACCGATTTTTGACATACGGGAGTCACATCTATCGCTAAGTCTGGACTCTGCAATACCGAGGCAATGTTGATGGCACTATAGCAGTTTTATCCCCACAGTGGGGCAAAGGCCATCAGACCTATTTCATAGTACAAGATGGTTTACAGTTTGATATCACGGTGGCAATCATTTTGGCTTATTTTATAAAATCGAGTAAGAAAAGTCCAAAGAAAAAATGTAATACACTACTTTAGTGTAACCATTACTTAAACTTAAACTAGAGGGATAATTAAATTAGCGAATATTTGTTTCCATTTTATCGTTCAAACCGCCGTTGAAAACCACATAAATGTCTACAGTACAATAAGATGTGGTTAAACAGTAGCGACCTCGAATAAGCTCTATAGAGCTGTTTTGGACTAAGCTTAGGTTAGAAAATACTTAATTACCGAGACTGCCTTCGTATGGTAAAATCCGAATTGTGGTTATTTACAACATACAGTATGTACTTTCTACTAGTTAACTGACCAGAGTTCTATCCATCGACATCCCTAATTTCTCTCGAAAGCTAGACTTTAGTTACGTTACGTTTCGATAAATGTATTCGTACGTTTGGCCAATTTTCTATATATAAGTTTTACATTATTAGTGCTATAGAGATTAAACAGAGAAAAGTTCATAGAAACGCAGAGCCATATGAAACATAATTTAAAGGATTTATTTATGATCGGAGGTTGCCTACTTGTAAATTATTACGGTGTTCCGAACTTCTGATAACTTAAAAATAGTTACAGAATGTTGTTATGTATAGAACGTTGCATGTTATGAAGATAACAGAAGTTAAAATTGTATTTTATAAAATTTATACCTGTATCTGTAAAACTGTATAGATTTTGGGTTGACCATATTACAGAGGAGCTTGGGAAACGCATTGTACCGAGCCATAATATACGAGATCGATTTGGTATACGCTAAGTTTTATAATCCCCGTACACGGACCATTCCGACCTTGTGAAACCTGTTAAATTAATAATAAGTGCTAAAAGCGATCAGTTTATACTGATTATATATTTCAGTTATATAATGAAATATATAACTGAAATATATAATTCAGTATATTTCAGTTATATATTTCATTATAACTGAATGCTTATAAAATATAATGCTGAATTAGCATAAGCTATTTTCATGCTTAGTATGAAATTAGCTTATGCTATTTTTATACTAATGTTGAGTGTTTGTTTGTTCCATCTTGCTAGCTTTGTTGTATACAAAGAAAATTGTTTTTAAATATTAAAATATATATGGAACATAAGATAGACAGGTGTCACTTTATTAAGCAACACTCAACTGAAGTTAGAAAAATATATTTTTATTATATTATGAAACTGAACAAATGATGAACTATTTTTGTATTTTATAACTAACACTGTTTGCATTTGTGATTTCGTCTAAAATACTAATGTGAAATGTGATTTAGGATGAGCGCACACTTGAATGGAATACATACATTTATTTAACAATTTGAAACTGTGCGCTGATCCTAACCATTTTCAAAAAGATCTTTTCTTCAAATCAGATTTTCCGCGAGGTGTTTAAATACTTAAAAAATTTTAGATCTAAAAATCTCGAGGACTATCTTCCTTCGCGTTACTTAAATTATTTACTTAAGTGTAACGTACTATTGTGATATTTGTACCTAAGATGTGTATTTGTACTTATGTTAATAAATAGTTATTTTGTGTACAATTTTATGGTTTTTATAATCCTTCCTTTTTATTTCGCTAGCAGTGATTCTTTAACCAGATCAGATGCATGAAATGATCATATTGCTCCGACAGATGGAGCTACTGGCGTATTTTAGAATTAATAAACAGTACAAATTGTTTCTATTCACTAACTACAAAATAACTCACTAAATATTCCATAATATGTTCTAGATTCTTAACTAAGTCCGTTCATATGCCGGTTTTACAATAATTAATTGATAAATAAATTGGGAGATATACCATCGTCAGGAAATCGACCTGAGTATGTTAGGCATAGATGGCCAATTCCTTAAAAAAATATAAATATTCTATCAATATACCAATTACGTAATCCAATACCACTATAACCTTATTAAGGCTTTGGCCGCGTGTTTCGTAGATTATATTATTTTATAATAATGTAGATGATTTGCCTTTTGCGCCTAACCTTCACCATTAGGTTTTACACCATATTATAATACATACACACAGATTATACGTTTTACCGTACGAATATTCAAATACAACCCAAGGAATTTTGTAGATAAAGTTGAATTTGAAATATTATATCAATTTTTAAAATATAGCAAAAGATAGTACTATCAAATTAATGCTTAGAATTAATAGATAATGGTTATAATTAGTTTTAGATATGTTAAATTTGATCAAAAAAGAAATTAGTCGATAAAATGGAGACGTGGCATCTGTTTGGGCTTTTGGTTATTTTTGGATTAGCGCAGGTAAAATCGTATTTTGTTAATACAATGGTGATCCCCTTTATAATAAAAAGGTTGAAGAAGTAAGTATAGTGTAAAATATTTATTATAAATCTTTAATATGGTTTATACAGGGCGCGTCTATTGAATTAAACACCCCGGCCTACATCGAGAACCTTCGTAATGATTTTGAAGGTAAGTAAACAGTTGATTCACTCAATTATCATCAAGTGTAACTAATTATAATAAATATCATGTATAGGCACTCAAGGACGCATAGTGGCTGGATGGGAAGCCGAAGAAGGCCAGATCCCTTACCAGATCAGCCTGCGAATGGTTAACAACGTCGGTCGCGTATCTTCTTGCGGAGGCTCTATTATCCACCACAACTGGGTCATTACCGCTGCTCACTGCCTGGCTAAGTAAGTAGTAAGAAGAGACAGACAAAGTGATACCTAATTTCATTAAATTATGTATGCGAATACTAGCCTTTTATATTTGTATGTCCTCAACTCAAATTACGACATAGTGATAGAACGTTAAAACCACGAGAGACGTCGGTATGACTTAAAATAGCCTTCCAATTATTTCATACAAATTTTATTACGTTTGTAACTAACAGCCGCATCACGTTCGTGGTCCGTATCGGTCTGATAAACCTTACGAAACCAGAGTATATGGTTGAGAGCAGGCGGCGGTTCCTCCACCCACAGTACAATGAGCAAATCCCGCGAGTGCAGACTCATGACATCGCCCTATTGGGCATCAATCAGCACATACCTTATGGCCGTAAGTAAATACCATCGATTAAAATATCAATTTATCGACTTCTCACTTGCCCATTTGTTGAATACAATAATTTTGCTTTCTAACTTGATCCAAAGTTAAAACAAACCAAATATAGCCGTGTCAATGTAATCATGACCTTATTAAGTTTATTTATAATTTCGATACTCTTACAGCAAACATCCAGCCAGCACGTCTGCAAAATAGTGAGCAGAAGAACCTCGTATACGAAGGTGTGAGACTTACCGTCAGTGGATACGGCCTCACAGACGACAGGATTAATGGTATGGTGCAATATTGATTTTATTTGCCCTAAACTATTTTTTACGGGATAGGCGCAAACGCGCAACAAATCCCTTACAATAAAATAATAAGGAATGCCCATGAATACCTGAAATGCCGCGAGGCTATATTTAAGTTGTTTTCTGCCATACATTTAAAAACCAATCAATAGACTTAGGTACTTTTCAAAACTATTGGTATCAAGAATAGAAATGTTATTGTATGAATCCAGGAGGTGCAGCTTCGGAAGTTCTACGTTGGGTCTACTTGTTGGGAATTACTACCGCCGAGTGCCGTTTTTGGTATCCAGGAAGTAGCGTAATCGCTGAACAGACACTCTGCGCTAAGTCGTATAACGATACAGCTCAATCTTCATGTCAGGTTAGCGATAAAATAATAAAGAAAACTTTATTATACGCCGCCAAACCCATATATTTAATTCAGTTAATCTGTTGACAGGGTGATAGTGGTGGTCCTCTGACCAAAATTGACACAGATGGCAAGCCTACTATGGTTGGTATTGTGAGCTTTGGCTCCTCTGCAGGATGTAACTCACCTTTCCCTTCAGGTAACAATCGTCCGTCACTCGTTCTTCCTAACATATTAAATATATATATAAATTAATGTTAACAGCATATGGTTTCAACATTCAAAAGATTTTCCAAAATCGGCATTTGAGATCATCAAATCTTTTCTATTATAAATTAAAAAACCGTGAACAATTGTTCGGTTACCTAGTAACAAAAACTGTAGGCAGAGGCAACTGTAGCACCTAAGAGAACAGGACTGTCCCTTTATCCAATTACGAGTCCCGATGTCCCCGAAATGAACTGTGGGACGCAAAATTGTCCTTTTTCAGAAACCATGCAAAATTTAATTAGCAGAATATAAAAAATACGTGTCAAGAGTTTCACTCTCAATTGAAATCTAATGGATTCTTCTGATAGATATAAAAACAACTAACCATTTTGGGTACCTATATTGTGTGGTTCGTAAATTTTAAGCTAACTAACTGTTTCTAAATGAATAATTTTATAGTGTTTTTTTTTCATTGTCTACTTTTAAACTAATGTCCCGTTTTGACTCAAATAATGAGTGGTCACTTTAAACGTATAAACGTATATCTATTTTAGTTTGACAGATTTTTTTGATTTTTTAGCATATGTTCGCCCTGGTCATTACCACGATTGGATAAAAGAAGTCACCGGTATCAATTTTGACTGGAAAAATTCCGATAACACATTCAAAGACGGAGTAGGCAGTTATTAATCTATAATAAAGATAATAAACTTGAACTAAACTGTTTTATTCAATTTCTCAGATGGTTGGTATTTACATTTCTGTTAAATAAAACATAAGTGCCGGATATAATATGTCATATCTGATAAAACAATCCTAATCACTAAAATAATTAAGTTATCTTAATCAGTCAGTGATTGAATTGATTATTTTTATTTTATTTAATTATTTATAAAAACACCTGTCTGTCCTGTCTTAACAAATGACCGTAAATTGACACGAGTGAACAATAATTATATACTTTACAGACGAAACACAAAAAACAAACATGAAATTACATAATAAATAAAAAATACAAGAAATTTACTAATTGTATGAACTAAAAAATATGTAATATATCTTTTGCCAGCACACTCAACGGACAATGAAAAAGGTCAGCTAGCCTAAGTATTAGGTTCAGTAACTTAATAACATGTTGAACTTAATAACGTCCCTTTGCAGAAGGTTAGTCCTATTTGTGGGCACATGAAGATTTCATGGCACATTTGGCGGAGGATGTCACTCCGATTTGTCTGAAAAGTAGCCGATAGTCTATCATGCTATTTAGGTATGCTATGAGACTGAATTGAGGGCTGCACTATTGGGAAGTAATTGTCCGGCCATCACAAAAATATTTTAATGCAGCTGATGGCCGAGCAATCTATGGCTGGGTCATTTGTTCCAATATGTCTGCCATAGTATGGCCCATGATGCAAACTTCTAAACAGGCTACACAAACCGGCAACAATGGCTGACGAAACCACACTTGTCGCAGCAGCTTAATTTTTTTTTAAAAATAAACAAAAAAGAAGAGATTGTGGATTCGACCTTACTTAAATAGGCGTGAAACTGTAGACAATTTGAGTCTTGAAATAAGCCTTGATAATAAATTATTCAAGAACTTTACTAGAATGTAAATGTACTTCATTAATTAGAAGCCCCATAATTGTCTCGTTAGACCACGTAGTAGTCATTTTTAAGTCTAACCTAACTGCCAGAATATAGCATCAGGCACACTTCACTCATAGCTAACTTCATGTCGCGTAGAAAAGGATACACTGTACCATAACAAAGAGAGTGACTGAAACAACAATAGAAGTAGCTGTGCAATATTGCAGTTGAATTCGATAGCCTAGCGATCGTCCGGCAACCCATCGGGGCAATATCGGCCATAAGTGGCTAAACAAAACATGTTTAGCTGTATGGCCGGGACATCACTGCAATATTTTGCATAGTCTGGCTGCTATTGTTAGCAATGATTTTGTTTTGCTTGTCTTAGCCACTGTGTTGCAGCCATTAATTGCAAAATTTGGCCCGTTTAGAAGCCCCATAAGATAAAACCCATCAAATCGAATACAAAATGTAGATAAATTTGTATTTAAGCGTGGATGATTGATTTTTATGCGTGGAATAAAATACGTTCGATATTTAACTGTTTATTCGTACAGTTTTCATTAAGGAGTATTAATTTAATACTTTAATACCTGATATAAACATACATGACTTAGAAAATAAAGAAACGCACATATATAATAATCTATCTATCAGCCTCACTCTGTATAAGTTCAGCCTGGGGACAGTTACCAATATCCTTTAATAACTCAGTACAATACTCTATTTCTTCCAAACACGTATCTTCCTCAGTATTTTTCAAATGCTCTTCTAGAATCTTCTTAAGATTTATGTCCTGACACTGTTGAATCACTCTCTGATCGTCTTTGAGGGCCTGGAGTATGCTTAAAAGATGCTCCGTGGCATCATCCCGACCTTTCTCAATTTCTTTTGCGACAATGCGGACAATATTTTGTTCTATAAATTTTTCTGAAAATAATTAGATTTTAATTAAAGACAACAATTATGTCAGTGTAAAACAATAAAAATATTTGTTTATACTAACAACATTATTTAGATATGACAGGCTAGCAAGGAGAAATAAACATGTGTAAATATTAATTCCATTTTTCTATGGTTGGACTTTATTGTAATATAGAATACAATATAATATTCATCATAAACAGAAGATCGAGAAGAAGATGAAACAGTAGACACTACCATATAGACGTGGTTTTAATATTAATAGATACTCTTCTCCTTATACGTCGTGTAATTCATCTTGGGTATACATATATTTCTTTTAAAAATAATTGTTAATTTTATACATTTTTTAAAAAATTTGTGAATTATGAATTAACGAAAAAGTGCTGAAACATTTAATACAAAATTTCTGCGTTTTTATGGACAAATATATATATAATCAAGCAATGTTAATACCTCTAGCAGGTTTGTAGTGACCACAAAGGTGGGCAACAAGGAAGGCACTCTTTGTCTTGGCTGTTGTGTCATCCGAACTCAGCACAGCTGCTAGAGCCTCACACCCGCCCTGCGCCGTCAACTCCGCGCAAGAGGGCTCAAACTCACGTGATGCACCTACAAATAAACATAATTTAACATCATAAATGGTTTCTATAGATTTATTGATGAAACCCAGCTTCCGAAGCTATAATACTGGTAACATTTTGTTGGGTGGTTTTATATATTATGTCCTATAGGAAAATATAAGAGCAAATTTGCCATCCATTTCATTAATAATTTTCTTTATGTAGAAGGTCAGCCTTCAATTCCTGTTCCACAAAGCAAGTGGTGATTCAGGCCATAGAAAGTTGTTTTATTCAGTTACTTAAAATGTGTAATTGTAAATCCGATGCTCTGTGTAAGTCTTCCTTCAAAACTTATATTTTAATAACAATAACTGTAATGACATGTTTGCCTCTAAATGCTTGTTATATTACAAATTGTATTCTGTGTTTGTTTTTACTTATGCATCAGTGTGCCCAGCGTTGGCAAACTTTATCAATTAAAAAAATTAAAAAAATTACTTACTAGATACAGCAGAAATACATTTGGCCAAGGCTTGACCCCGTTCTGTGGTCACCATGTGTAAGAGTATATTAAGCAAGCCGCCCTCTAAGGCGCGCGCCTGACAAAAGGGATTATTTTGACACAACTCTGCAAGCACTCGACTGGCTCTACAACGAACTTCTTCATTTTCACTTCCATAGCAGACAGGAAACACAGCAAATCCCCCAATTTTGTAGAAATCTTAAATCATTAATTAATATAATTATTAGCAATTATTCTTAAGAATAACACATGATTGTTGTTATGGATAATTTAATTAACCCATACAAAGTAGAATCTTAATCTTAGTACTCATACATGGTATTATACTAGTTGCAATGTTATCAATAGTAATAGATTAGACAGATTTATAATTTTGATTGTTAGAAATCCATTCAAAACCTACATACCAATTTCATGATTAGAATGCTATGCTATCCCTGTGTAACATCGGATATATTTATGTCTAAAATGTTTAAAGAGAGAATGGCTGCCAGGTTATCCTAGGACAGACTTTCTTTCAAGTTTTGTCTTTTACTATCAGCTTATATTATCACATAAAACCTATTACGCCCCTTCTTAATATCCTCTTATAAATTGTATAAGTTCTTAGGAAATCTCATATTGCAAGTTCAAGTTTTTTCCATTCAAGTGTAAGTTATGCATACAGTAAACTACACTAATACTAACTAATACATTGTTTTTTTTAGTCTTTTGCCATAGCCATATCCCATAATTTTCAGGAAATGTTAAATTAGATACATGAATTCTAAAATAATTTTGACATCATTATATAATACTAGCAGACTCGGCCAAGCGTTGCTGTGGCTAAGGTTTTTGTTATATTACATAGTAGTAAATTAATCAAGGGAAACCGTAGGAGAACTTATGTGAAACGTTGGTACCACGACACGGACCTAAACTAAACTACCTTTAACTCAGCGCCATCTGTTAGAATTGTATCAAATAATAAACAAATGTTAATGTTATCGTAATTTTAGTAAGGATGCCTATTTTTTTTGAAAATGAAATATAGCCTATGTCACTCAGGAATGATGTAGCTTTCCAACAGTGAAAGAATTTTTCAAATCTGCCAAGTAGTTTCGGAGCCTATTCAATTCATACAAACAAACAAACAAACAAAAAATCAAACCTTTCCTCTTTATAATATTAGTATAGATATTCAGGTAATTTTTTTAATATTTTGATCAGTGGATATGCCATTATATCAGCCATTACAACACTAGAAAATCATTTAAGATTCACCTACCATTTGCTACATCTAAATCATCAATGTATGACAAGATATTTTCAAATGCAGTTTCAACTTCTTCAGGCAACTCATCTCCAAGCTGAATGCTTTTCATCTTCTCCACATCAGTCAATACTTTTATAGCATCCATCAAAATTTCTACCACATTAACAGTTATACTTTTGAAAGCATTTTCTAAAAATCTCCGCCTCTGAAATGTGACACCAGAAGACATATAACATTTGACTGCATTTTTACAGATAGTTAAGATATTTGATAATGAAATATGCTCAGACAGTCAAAACTTGCAACTGAAACATACCATAAATTAATATTATATCATACCTCTTCATCCATAGGTCTGAATTCTGAGGAATTTGGTGCATCTTCAGATCTTGTTGCTTCCATTGCAAACCTGAGTAAACCCTGAAATTGAAAAAATCGTAAAATATGCGTTTCTAAAAGATATTTCACTCCAAATAAATAAATAAAGAAAAGATTTAAAATTTCAGAATTAGTAACAAAATATGAAGGTTATTATTTAAATGCCATTAACCATTTTACCTGTAAATTTCTGATGCGCATAGGAGCAGAGGACGTTTCAGTAGTGTTAGCTGGAGCTGGCATTAAAGCGCCTGCTATTGGTGCACGAGTCTCATCATTATTCTGATCCATTTCGTAATTTATAGTTTAAGCTAATTCCTTTAACACAATGTTTTAGCTTCGGGATCTATTTACCTTAAGCTTCACACTTCAAGAATTATAAATTCTAATACAATGATTTAACAGATTTGACGATAAGGCAATAATCCTAACGATACATAGAAATTTTAATTTAATATGATGAAGTCAAGTCAATGCAAATTTACTTGGATTTCATCATGCTTCTCGAAAATTCAAAACACACTCAGACTCTTTTTTTTTCTTTTAGTCCATGGCGCAGGCTTACGACCATAGCGCCTAATCACACTCATCACAGAACATACAAATATCAAAAGACAACTGACATTATTTCAAAGTCACTCGAAATGATTGAACAATAATGTAGACGATACAACAAAAATGACAACGACAGCGTACTGTTTGTCAACAACTTTAGCGTCTACATTTATTGTAAATAAAAATTAAATATCATCTTCATCAAACTTGTCATGTTCACATGTTGTCAAAACATTTTATGCTCATGTAATTAAAGCGTAAATCTAAGCTCAATTTCTAATGCAGTTTTATCGCAATAATACGATGTTATAAATTGTATACGTGCAATTTATCTATCTTATTTTTTTTATAATAATATACCGATGGGTTTATGCAATACCAACAAATATAGTCTGTCCGGAAAGAAAACCATAGATAGCCGTTATGGGAACTAATAACTTTTATTTACTATTTTATATTATTTACTTTCTTTATTAGGAATGAAAAAAGCCCAAATAATTTTTATTCATATTAATAAAGAATGTTAAATTTAAAGCGATGTTGTCTAGTATTAGTAATACTTTCACAATTTGGTTCAAGCCTTTAGAAAAATCTATAATTTCTCTCAAGTTTATCTAAGTACGTATACTTGTGTTACAAAATGTTTACTAGAATATTTCTTTGAAGACTTCAAGTGTGATAAGCCCGATAAGCTATCTTCAGATAAATTCATTTAGTTTAAAAACATATTGACTTCTAGTAAAACGCAAAATATAGTGTTAAAAATATATTTAAATATAACAAGGATCTCCTAAATCTGATCTTCGTATAATCTAAATCAATTTAGGTTCGGTAAGTTTTACTTGTTCTCAACACTATACCACCAGTCGACCAATTTGCATAAAGTCTAAGACTAATTAATAAAAATTAATCAAGTATTAAGTCTTCTACTATTTTAAATGTGTTTTAAACTTCGAATATATGCGTTTTTGTAGAAAGGTATGATTTTCGATAAGGTAACTTATCGATATAGCAAGACTTTTTAATGTTCCGATAGCCGTGACCCATGGCCATGTTATAGTTTTAAATAAACAAAAGGTATAGTTTATAAATAAAAGCAAAGTATTTCATTAAGTTCATAGATTAAGTCTAGTATTTAGGCTAATTTTAGGAAATGATTATTAGCTAAATAAATCGTAGGATAAATGGAAAAAATATTTAAATAAAAACAATGAAACTGCATTAAACACATTTTAGTCTCATTATGTCTATTAGTTTCGTGGCTTCAGTACTTTTTCATTCGGCTTTACTAAACACTTAGTAAAAATATCTGATTAAATCGCGTTTTAAGGATCTCGACGTCGTGTTCATACGATTGTTATTTTATCTATTTATCAGATATTAAATACTTATGTTAGTGTATAATAACAAAACCATCCTAAATTTCCATATATGTATTTAAAATCAGCGATTCGATCTACTCGTCTTCATATCGAATTAATAATAACACATAATAGATTAATATCATTTCTACTAGGTATAACAAAATTTTTACAAGACGCACAAATGTTTACAACATTTCCAGTAAGACAGTGTATTTAATCAATGGATTAAATCAATCATTGAACCAACTCAACTAAAAAACTAGAAAAATTTACGTAACAAGTTAGTGCCTAATATTATATAAATGTTTCATAAATAAACAGATTAGTCAGACACTGTTTCTGTCCGACATATTTAAATTTTAGTTATTATTATTAAATTTTACTTGGGAGGATTTATAAATTTTCAAAATATAAACTATTATTCATATAAATTAATTTAAATTGCTTTAGATTTATTTCTCCTACATTGATATTTACTTACATAAAACATTTCTGATATATTATTATTTTCCTATCCAGGATAGATTCGTGTTACCTACACCAGCTGTCCCGACTACATTCATCTTAGTATCCACTTAAGAATATACAATTTATCTACAAAGCTTGCAATTAAATTTCATCCTAGCATTCGTAGATTATAAACAGGTAAGACTTACACTTTCGTGCTGTATGCATAGATATATCATCATAGGCCAAAAGATTAGAAACATCATTATTTATACTCACTCCTAATGCAAAAAGCTCAAGTGCAAGAAAATCTCTTTAGGTATATGGTAGCCTAACAGAAAAGAATTAAAAGAAGCCTTTTTATCGTCTCGAGTCGTACTCTGTGGTACAAATAGAATATCACCCAAAATATCAGAATCGTAATTAATCTCACGTGTCGTTTTAAAGCCATTTATAGTAATCATTTTTCAGATATGCCGCCTCGTCAGGACCTGATCATCCAACCGAGCCGGTTCCAGGTGGAGCAGACCCGCATACCCCCTCCCCCACCCCCCGGTCGTCTTCAGAGGCCCCCCCACGATCACCCCTCCACTTACATCGCCTCGCAAACAAGACGGAATACTGCCGCTGCTACACGAACCAACTAGAGGTTTTTACATCGAATCTGTCAGTCTGTATTAAACATGAAATTAAAATGATGATAAAACAGCAAGAATAGTGAACGTATTGTTATGGAAATCTAGATTTTATAATTGCTTCAACTACTTATAGATAGAAATGAATGATTGATACAATTAGGTTCGTATTAACGGCTACAGTTGAATTGAAATACATGTATGTATATAGGAACATCTCTGTCTTTGGATTTCTGTCTTTTTTAATCATATTTGCGGATTCCAACCGTATTATATAAATTATGAAGTGATAGGTATTTGTACATAAGTCATTTTAAGTAAGTCTAGAATATGTGTAGATTAATATTTAAATAAAGATAAATTATAATAAATATAAATTTAAAGTTTCCATTGGTTTTCATGTCTTTTAAAAAAAATAGTATAACAATCTAAAACTCATGAATTTGAAGTTCTGTTAATAGCAAAAAAGGAGTAATTACTAAAGGTAATTACAAAAATTTGCATCAGTTATGCTGCCAGTGATGATTTCAGTATTATTGAAACCAGAATGTTTTGTTTTTATAATTAATTTAATATATAGTTCCATCTGTTGAGATTATAATAGTATCTGAGTAAAAATCTGGGAGGCAAATTGGTACAATGAAATTCTTAAGGATTTGGAAAAGGGCAACGACTGTTATCGGTAGGCATAATGTATGAGGGGAAAATGAGTTCATATTGGAGAAGGCTTGGCTTAGCAACCAACTACATAATGGCAACATCTTTTTTGTCTGTGGTGAATGCAGCATATTTTAAATACATAAATTTATATCTAAAATATTAATAAATTATGTACATGTAATCGATTTCAAAAATATACAGATTTTGTAGCAAAAATAATAATGCCCTAATTTAAATATGTACACAAAGAAATTCGAGCTGAACTTGTACAAAGGATACTATTTTCTAGAAATTTTAACCGATAGCTATTATGAAAATAATTATAAAGATATTAAATAATTGTATTTAAAATTTTGGTAAAATAAATACCTATTACAGTCAATTTAATTATATTCATATGTGACTATAGATAGATGACACAGGTTAAATTAAATAATAGTCTTATGTGGATTTCTGGTACATGATAATCATAAAATAAAAAAATAATTTATTTTGCGTCTTTAGAATTATAATAGATACATACGTTACAATAAGTATACATTGTATGTACTTACAATGAATCTACATTACACAAAGTTCTTTGTTATTTTTAACACACTGACATTGATTTACGACGCTCAATTTTTAACAATTCGTACAAACCAACTCATTGTTTTTGATTTTTTGCATTGAGGTCGTTGGCTTTCAATTAAATGCATACATTAAAAGTAATTCGGAAAATTAGAAATATACTAGATTTCGATTTTCGAAGATTGAGTAATGCCAACGTGAATTGCAGGTGTCATTATTCCCTCATTTAATTGATTGGCAACAAACAGTAAAAATAAACACGACCGCAAGTGGCAGATGTGGAAGTATGGCAACGTCGCGTTATCGACCCGTCCTCCAGTGCGCTGCGTGAAAGGCGCATTTGATTCCTCGTTCGCTCGATGCTACTAAAACAAGCTTCAAGCGGAATGGAAACTCGTTATGTGTTTTTAATGAATGTGAAAGTTATAACATTTTTTATTAATACAGCTCTGCCACGCTGGAAAATTCTGATTTTATGTTCTACATAAATATGATAATTTTACAAAAATTAAATTCTCTAAAAGTTATTATGATAAAATCTGAATAACAGACCTAAATGTAAAGAAAGTAATTTTATGTAAAGAAAGCATTAATTTTTAAAATGCTAAAATATATAAAAACAACATTAACATTAAATACTAAAATATAGGAAGTCTGTTGCTGATAGCCAACTCTTGAAGCTTCAACAAAATAAAGTTAAAACCGTAATAAAAATGTATTTACAAGTTAATTCCTGAGTGGCTAAAAACTAATGGAAAAGTCTAGAAATGAACGGTCCGCTCGAGTTCAATGGCAGCTATCAGTTTACATTTTACACTTCACAAGTTACGATATTGCTGAAGAGGCATTTTTGCATATACACGTGTCAGCTTTGCGTTATTTTTAATACTAATATATGTACTATGTACGGGTTACAACCCGATAAGATACATCTTATAAATGCCCAGGATTGATATATAAGTGTACTTATATGAACAAGATAATGATACATAGTAATATTTCGTATACGCTCGGGATATATTTCTTAGATTTATTTTTAAATAATATTGATAAATTAAATAATACAATATGGTCTTTAGTCTTATATAGAAGTCAAAGCGTATCCACAGCTAATAGTGTAATAATTTTAAGCATGTTAGGTACTCTAATTAACACTGAAATTGTCATGTACAAAATACATATTACCATTTTAGATTTTTTTAAATCATTATATGAGGGTTATTCATTCTCATTTCTAATTGGCAGTATGTGATCAATCTTCTGTGTCTGACACATCACGTAGAGGCTTCCTTTATTATTGTCAATGATAAAATAAAATAGACAGACATGATCAGTGTACAGCCGGGATTAGAACGTACCTACGTCATTAGTATTTATTCGTGCCTAAGCGTGGAAATTGAGTCCACAGTCCACACCACATACCTACATAATACATAGGATTGCTTCGCACTCGACCAATGAGACTTCTCAAAAATAGAAGCAATGGCTATTTTCATATTCGGAAAACAAGGGTGACCTTAGAATATATGAATAATATTGAAATAAAAGAATATGTTCTAGGCACATTATTGAATAGGTATTATACTGGTATGACCTAATCGATAAGATGTCGAATGGTGAGTCATGATGTTGAGGTTGTGTATAAAAGAATAATAATTATCTTGGTATTATTTGATTACTCCCCGGTAGGTAATACACATGTATACACAACAAATTATCTATTTGTGAGGCAATAACCTAAATTTTTTTCATTTTGCTTGTTTAGATAAATATAGGAACATGTTATCCATTCAAGATAATCTAAGAAATGTATGTCCTATGTATATTCGTTTTCAATAAAGAAAAACAATGAGGTCTGTTTCAAATTTAACTACAGAATATCCTATGTATCAATATATCGTTAGCTGCTTCATTCCTGTCTAGCTTTAAATTAAAAATAAAAATAACAATCTAAAACTGGAACGTAACGTATAATATTATAATCCTTACGCGAGGCGAGGTTGCCGCACTTCTTGTTGCTCGCATTCATTGCCGCACTAGTGTATTCTACAGCGGCGCGCTAGACATTCACCGCACCTGATCTTTTTCCAAGATATTTGACGTGGCTGACTGAGTTCCTCAGACACGCCTTCGGCTCTAGAGTTGGTTCTCAGAAGAGAAAAAAATAATTGTTGTTTCTATCAAATACATTTCATAGAATTTAATTTTGCCTTTAAAATGGTAAAGTCCAAATATAATCTACAAATCAATCAATCTACTTGAAGTATAATTTGCATTTATTTAAAATATATGTCAGCTAATAGGGTTTTACTGCCTACTAGCCCGAGAGAATAGTGTTGAGACGGGAATCAAAAGGGATGGACTATAAAAAATAGTTATAATAAACTTTGGTAAAGAAAATACAATCTTAGCGTTCTATTTTATCATTTGTTCATTAGCAATGCAAAATTTTATTAAGCAGGTACCTAATATGAAATAAGTTACCTACTGACTCATTAGTTGTCTTTGGTATTCGAACTTTAAGGAACCTTTACTTACGAAATAGACAATTATCAATATATTTGCCACACTCATAAACTTCATAGATGTATGACATTGCTGTGTTTGGCCTTTAAATTAAATATTATATCTTAAAAGTCCTAGTAGCTTTGTTACTCGTAAAATTTTATTACACCGGGACACGTACATTTTTTTTGCTCCAGATTCATATTCTGTGTGCTAACCGAAACTTTAAACAAAAAGTTTATATATTATTATGAAATATAGAAAAGTTTTGTTTTATATTTCATGGTAAATATATATCTGTTAATATATTTATGAACTCTTTCACGCATTGAATATGTTCGTCATAGAGTTCGTCGCACATACATACATGAAATGAATAGATAGAGCCATAGAATTAAATCAGGCGCTAGGGGGCCACTAGGGTGGGAAAGGGGAGGTATGAGGGCCCTCGGGGAGGTGAACGTTATAATTACGGGTCCGCTTCCGTGAAGGTCAAATGAATCCCCTGATACTCCATTGGAGTTGGAATACTTGTACTAAAAAGTGTAGTCTGTAATAGAATGAGGTATGGGACAGACACAGTGTTTTAGTGATAGCCTGCTTTATATAAATATAGTAGTATGTCGCGAGAAAGATATCGGTTGACAAACTAATGAGCCCTGGTCAGGTTTTAAATGGCTATGAAATGATATTATAAATATCGAATTATGTTGTAGAACATAGAATTCTGTGCGTGTATGAATATGTGTGATGAATAATTATAATAACTATTATCACATAAATTCCGCAAGCAACGTATAGAAACCCGTAGTCATTTCAAAAACATGTGTCAGCAAAGGATGAAGAAAATTCAATTTTATTATTATTTGAATTCAACAGAAACAAATCATTATTCAAATCTTTCACTAGTCTCTAGACCTAAAATTATTATTAATCTGACTAGATTCATACTAAGTAATTGCTATTATACGTATACGACATTAGTTACAAAGGCTTGGTAAATTTTTTCGTTTCTATTTCGATGTGTCATGATATGTCTACACTAAACAACTAATGGAACGTGTAGGTAATGTAGAGAAATCACAAATTGCATTTTTTTAATTCGCATTTGCCGAGTTTAATGGTCACCATTGCAACAATAAAAGATACCTTAAATAAACTTAGTTTCTGGACCATTATTATTGCACGTGGACGAAGCCAGAGTTAATGAAGAAGGGGGTCATGGTTGCAGCTTGTAAAATAAAAAAAACTGTAATAAATCGGTGGTCCCGGTAACACAGTCATAGAGCAAATGCTTTCTTTGCCCTTTGGCTGGCGATGTCTTGGATTCGTTCCTGAAACTATAAATTTTACGGAGTAGAACACATAATCAATTACCTATATAATATACTAGTTGACCCGGCGAACTTTGTTCCGCCTTAATGGCAATAAATAAGCAGTTTGGGTTTTTTTATTGGAAAAAATACAAAAAAATTAAATACCTACATTAATCATTCATTATTATTTCTGTATTTTAGTACATAGGTTGCTCTTCACTTAAGTACCTTGTGATACACATTTTTTCATTTTTTGTTTTATTATCAGGCGCAAAAACAAACAACGCTGATGGTCTTCCGACCCGTGAACATGCCACGTATAATTGACCATGGGAAAAACATGAATGTTCTAGATTTAAACCACAAACTTTTAAGGATTGGCCTTGTGATTTGTTGATGGTCATGGCAAATGCAAGACGTATCGGAAATTGAAGTCTTTTAAATTCAAACGGCATATCGGTTGGGATCATCGGGATCCTCGGAATAAGAACTTCCTCACCTTTGAATTTTCCTATCATTATCGTAGCGTAAATTACATTGTTCTTCAATTTTTTAACCACCAAACGCATACCATTATGTAGTTCAGGTCATCTACATCTTTATTCTTTTTCTTCTTTTTTATCAGTAAGCAATGTAACTCTCATGTTTGTTGTCAGCTGCAGTTTCGTCACATAGCGCCATAGATTTGACGATTTGAGGCAAGCGTTTATTTCGTCGACAGCCGTAGATCTTGGAATTACTGGCAGTATTTGGCGGAAATCGCCAGACAGTAAAATCATTGCTCCTCCAAAACATCTCGATTCATTGCGTAAATCTTTTAATGTTCGGTTAAGTGCTTCCAATGCACGTTTATGCGCCATTGTGCATTCGTCCCAGATGATGATTTTCGATGCCGCTAAAACTTTGGCCATTGCTGAGTGTTTTGCAATATTACACGTTGGTTCTCCAATAGTTTGAAGATTTAACGGTAATTTTAATTCTGAATGAGCCGTACGGCATCCTTCTAACAATGTGGCTGCTATTTCAGAAGAAGCAACTGCAACCGCTATGTTGGATCTCGCCCGAACAGTTGCTAAAACTAATGACATGAGGAATGTCTTGCCAGTTCCACCAAGGGCATCTAGGAAATATAAACCACCATTTTCATCATCGTTTGCCTTCATTAAAGTATCATAAACTTCCTTTACTCGATTAAATGCGTCATTCGACAACAACAACAAATAGAAACATTCATCATTCTTTGGATGAACTGTATACATACGACCATACCGAGTTTTATAGTTCTCTTCACTGTTTATACGAATGGGCAATAGCACTATCATTATAATTAAATTGTAAATTGTAAAAATAATTAAACGTATTTATTTAATAGAAATATTTTGAATATTGATTTCTTACAAATATCAAATTGTCATATATACGTCATTACATAGCTGTCATTATACGTCAATTACATAGCTATCATTTGCGTTTTATTATTCCAAGTCTGATTCTTATTTGTTATACCACTTTTTATAGTGACTGACGTTTCATGTCAAGTCCCACGGGAACGCTGTCGAACGGGATAAAAAGTATCCTATGTCCGTCTCCTGGCTCTAAGCTACCTCCATACCAATTTTCACTCAAATCTGTTCTTTCGTTCTTGAGTTATAAGTGGTGTAACTAACACGACTTTCTTTTATATATATAGATATATAATAACCACATTAAATTCTAATTAAATTATACTCTTATATGAAAAATGCTTCTTAAATCATAATTCATATTATATGCGCTTAAGTTTAGGATATTAAATGGTAAAATTGAATTAATTATTACTATGATATTTGACCCAGCCATAGAAAGTTCTGGATTTATTGCTCATAACAACTATAATTTGAATATAAGACACTTTCACTGCACTATCTATGAAGCCCATGTTAAGTGCATTAATAAATCCTGTAATGATTAAACATTTGTGAACTACGCCTTTAACTTTTCCTAATGAATAGGTAATTAGGTATATCTATCTATTATCTATATATAATCTTTTTAGAAACTTTTAGAAATAGCTAGAAGTTTAATTGTTTCCTTCAAATACAAAATAATATACTAGTAAGGATTTAGGCTAATGTGAAAATTATAGTCTGCCTAGGCAACTAGAGGTGTGGGATTTATCATAACCGGGTAGGTAGGCACTGGGATTTCGCCGTCTTAATGCGTGGAACAAAAAACGTGGCGCGGTGTGGCAACATCGCACGACCGACGACCTCGTGTTATCGCCACCCGCGGTGACGCGATACCGCGAAAAGGTCACCAACTCACCGGACTCTTCATCCGCAAGCTAGCCCTATGTTCAAACCTTCTAGATAATCAGGTTCACAATATAATACCCCAAAAAATATACTACAATCAAACTTTTCCTGCGGGTTTCGACGTGGAATGCCAATATTTTCCGTCTCACTCATTCGCCCGCGTCCCTCTCGGCTCCGCCCCCCTTACATAGCCGCGCCGCCTGGCGATCGCACTGCGAAACAAACTATACACCGTTGCCACTCCGTACCTATAATTTCGCTAGACGTAAATTTCATCGGAAACAGTTCAATGGACTTTCGTAAATCTCAAAACGTATCAAGTACCGTGTAACACGTGGTAATCTAAGAAAGTGTCGTTAAATATTTCTTATATATTAGTTTATGTGAAAGAAAAGTGATAAATTGTAGCCGAGCGTGTGAGAATCGTGACGAAGTCCCGTTTGGAAGATTCTACATCCGTTTTAGGTTTAAAGGTATGTAAAGGAAAACGCTTACAATCTTATATTTTAATTAAACTTTTAGAAAAAGTGCATTGATAAATGTTTTTACATGTCACAACAGTCTGGTATATAGACTTTCCTAGATTTCGTCATCATCGCGAAATAGTTAACTGCGTAAATAGATGACAGTAGTGTATTTGTTACAATGTGCTCGGTTACGATAGTGAAATCTTAGCTATAGGCCTACACATTGCACGAAAAGGCACGTGCATATAAGTTATGTAAGACGATAAGCTAATCATGAGGTGGCTGTGTTATTTTTGTCCGAATGCTCTTTGGTGGTTAAAATAACTGCAGTGGTTACCCTCGACTCTGAATCTAGAAACGATCGGACAGACTCCACTCATAGAATAGGCCTAAATCGCTCAAGGACACTCCTCTCACTCCCTTAAGAATCTCTCGTCATTCTCGACAATTGTAAATACGAATACCACTGAAATAAACGTAATTCATTTTGTATAGAATATTAACTGAATATAACATTGAACTGATAAAGTATGTCATGATGAATTAAATAGTTTGCATATATAAAAAGTTATCGAAGATAGATATTCAAATAATAAATAGTCAGTCTGTTTAATTCAAAACATCCTACAATTTTATTAAACTTTTAGGTAAAAAAAAATAATTTTTGTAAAGACAATAAATAGGTACAGAGTATCTTAGTAATATCTTTTCTTAAATATGATAGAAATATTCAGAAACGCCACTTTGCGTGAACTATAACTCCATTATGTCATAATTCAATAAATTTTTGATGTAGGTAGATACTAACACTAAAATAAAAACACAACTGCCTCACTTCACTAAATATATCCATTTTATAATACCGACGTCATAGTTCGCTCTAAATATTGTTTCTGAACGCCCTTAGTGTCTTAACTATTAGCTACTGTAACTACAATAACTACAATAGTAATAGGTAGGACATATATATTATATATTTCAATTTTTGCTTAAGACTAGCCATCGCGGCGGAGGCTTTTCTTAAACCTTTGTAAGTTTTGTCGTAAACTTAAGTCTTTGTCGGTAAAGTAGTCCATAATGAATTTATAAAAATCTAAAAGAGGCACGTTAAAATCATGTTTGTAGTATTTTTAGTATCTAAGTTGTCGTTAACTTGATGTTTGACCCAATTCAAATATTATATGCAAATAACAATTTTCACTAGGTATTAAACACTAGTATCACCATTTTCGCTAGTCTTCAAACAAAAAATAACACCGTAAATAAGATTAAAACTTTAGTATTAGGTATTACATAGACGAAATACGTCTGGATTACCGTTAGAATATAATTTGAGAAATCCTAGTTCGATTCGTTCGAAAATGTCGGAAAGTACTGTTGGAAATGTTGACACTTTATGGGTAATACTAACTATATTGAACTAGATAATATGTAGTCTTCTAGTCAAAAATATATGACAATTACTGTGCCTCAATTTAAAATTATTCGCGCAATGAAATGCAGCCATTAGACCGTATCGTATACTATTTTATCGAATAAATACACTAAGTACTCAATTGCGTCACAAAGTGATTTATAAAGGCTCTCTATATGTAGACCATCTATAAACCGAATTATTTAACAAAATATTTATGGGCCCTCTCTGGTTCTTAGTTACTTTTTGAAAAATAAGGGCCGGCCGGCTAGGCCCAAAATTTTACCAACAAAACTATAAATACATAGGACACATTAGTCATGTCAGAAGATGGCATGATGCCAAACGCCAGCGAAATATGTATAAAAATACCAAAGATATATTTGTAATCTAAATTTGTTGAGCTATGTATATATGACATTTAATTTTGCTGGTTTCCTTTGTTCTTTCTATAAACCTCCCTAATATATTTCTGTATTGTACCATATTTACACTAATTGATATATTATTATGTAATTATTGACGTATTATATTCATATTCAGTAAGTAATGTTGTAAGTTTTTAATTCAGATGTATCTCAAATGTCAATATAACCATTACATCTATATAAGTAGTATATATAAAGATATTATATTTATGATACAAAAGAAATACAGAATAATACATTAACTAAAATTATGAATACTACTCAGGTTATGGTCCCCCCTCCGTACTGGTTTAAACAAACTGTTGAACAAAAAATGGTAGGAAAATGTAACCAATTAACCATTACTGATTATTATTGCAAACATTGTTCCACAATTTTTTTCTGTTGTTTAATATATATATGTATACATCAAAATAGTAAAAGCATTTTTTTGTTAGTAACATTATCCTTTTTTGGTCATGTCTTGGTAAATTTAACCTTACAAGAATTTTGTTGCTCTAGGTTCATAAATTTAAACTTTTAAGAAATATATAAAAGGTTTTTGAAACATACACTTGTTATTCAATATTTGTTATAGAATATAAGTTACCTGAATCTCCACTAGGAAGGCATTCTGAGTTGGACTAGAAAATACAGAATTAGCTTAGTTCCATTAAATAAAATCATTACAATGTGTAGTGATTCAGAGAACAATATTATTTGTGGCTTCCTCTATCCTCTACAATGCTCACATCCAATTAGGAAGCATTAGCGGGTGTGTAAACAGTATTAGATGTGACGCGTTTTTTTCTTTAATTAAATACCCTGACGGTGACGTCAATACTTGCCATTCTAGGAATTACGAGCTTCATTGACTGTGTCAAATTTTAAAGAATAGCTTTATCGAATTATTTTTTTTTTAGCTATGTGGTAGTGTGTGTAAAGACAGACCCCCGCTGATAGGTAGATTATGAGTAGCATGGTCGATTTGATGCAGCTCGCTGTGGGTATAAAATGCATTCACGATATGTTGGACACTAGTAGATTTTTTGATAATATTTAATTGGATCAAAATAACCTTTAAAATTGTATAATCTTAGTTTACGGTTAATTTAGTACTAACTGTTCTTTGACCTTTTATTCTGACAAAATCTATTTATTATTCAAGATCTGTTCCTGAACATTGACTACTGAGAATGGCCTGTTGTTGAGTTGTTTTTCGTTGAACGTTACAATAGTAATTTATTTAAACAATTTTAATTTTGTCGGATATGGAAGAAAATGCTGAGCTCTTGGTAATTTTATTACTGTTGTTACTTTTTGTGTATAGGTTGATCAATCACGACTAGTTGTTTTTGTAGTGTAAAAGTGTTGTTTGTTGCAGGTTATCGGTGGTGTGTGCGTGCAGTGTTGTGAGTGTGTGTGTCAGGATGGCTAGCTAGCGGCGGTATGCGCGCGATCCGCTAGCCATGCCGGCCGCGGTCTCATGGCGCAATATACACGGACTCAGCCGATGCACAGGTAACGTAATTTATACTTTTAAATTGTCCATTAGAACTTAAATTATACTATAACTGGAAAAGAATTTGTAAGTTTTGATCATTCAGCAGTGTTGGCCTAGTGGATTCAGCGTTCGACACACAGCATGCCTTAGACCCATAAAAGTCATAAGCCTACATGCCTATTCGGAAAAACAAATGAATACGAAACGGATACACACTACTGAGGCTACCTAAAAGATTGTAGCACCAATTTCTTTTTTATTCGTTAGAAAAATTTACACAAATAAACTAAAAAACGTCCATCATTTTACTTTCTAAATCTCCTCCCAATAATTTAAGTCATTTTATAAACAAACCAAGCACATACTCAAGTACTTTTAAATTATGGTCTGGTTCTCTCAAATTTAAGGGCACGTGCTTCTTTCTCTAGATCGTGGCATAGCATGAATCTATTCTTAAGTAGCTTTTAAAAAAATATGTCAATTTTATAATGGCTCTGAATTCAAAAACTTGTTTCGCCGGGAATAAGCATTGAAATGTGGTTATACTATTGAGAACTCAATTTAATCGACACTAAGAAAACTTGTCTTGTAACAACACACAACTCTATCGCCAATATTTATCTACCATATCGGAAATTAAAAATAAAAATTTATTTCTTTTATATAAACTTTTAAAGAAAGACAGCATAACAACGGAAGTCACATATCGCCATTAGTATGTGACCTTGAATGCTTTCGATAATGGCACAAACAATCGCGCGGTCGACGCACCTTTTATCTTTGTATTTAGTTAAAATCCTTTTATGACACACTGTTGTTCGTATAGTCTTATGGTAATTAGTAGCATGAGGACACGTTCGTATTTATCACGTATTTGTTCTACGCAATTGAATTTTAAGGTCATGGGGGTCGTCAGTTGCTTGGTGCTTGGGTCTATTCTAAACACATATATATCTGAGACTTGGTTAAATAGTGTATATGTTATATATATATATGTCATTATATATAACATATACACTATTTAAGCAAGTATATATAATAAGACAAATATATATATAAGTCATCGTAAATCCAAGGTCTGCCTAGTCGAAAAGGTATTTAAAATAACCAGTGAGGGGCGAACTTTAAGGATTGCGTAGATTCCTGCCTTTTGGATTGCTTATATTACTAAAACTAGTTTTTAACAACAATTTTAGTCTTTGAATGTGACCTCTATTGCTTTTAGTTCTCTACCCACCAATTTCTGTTAGGACAAAAACGCGAAGGTATTACGTAAGATGGCCACTTGTTATTTATAGATATTTATTGTCTAGATCGTTTTAAATTGCTGTCGGTGTCATTTTAATAATTTCTTATCGGCAATGGAATGGTAAGTATATTGAGTATTGCATTATTTAAGCGGAAGTTACATTTTTAGAAGGTCTAGACAGTGTATTTGAGGAATCAAGGCATCGCAAATGACTGCTATTTAAATTCATCGATCTTTTCCAGAATATCTGATTATTGGTTGTGGAAAGTACATTTAAGGTCGCCCAATGATAAGTTGTTCATACATAATATTGTGTCCAAAGTGCACGATTTCACAAATGAAAGTTGTAAATAAGTTTTTGTCACTTCCTGCCAAATCATTTATTTCGTGGGGACTCGAACTCACTACCAAGACACTAAGACTAATAAGCAGCATTTAACAATTTAATAGAGTCACACGATACGTGCCATTTAAAAATTAGTTGTTTAAGACTTTAAAATTAATTCGAAGTATAGCTGCAAATTTGTGCTGTGTTTTTGAAATCATGCAAGTATGTGCTTTTTTATACCTACTGGGATAGTTTTTTTAATTCTTAGCATTGTATTTTAACCCTATGACATATTAATAACGATATGAATTTATCACAGTTTAAATAATGCAGGTATTTACGTGTTTATAATACAATGAGACTTTTCCTGTTAATGCTAGTTACATAATGTTTTAATTCACGCCAACATCAATTACAAAGGGACCAAACGAACTATGTTATAGGTACTACGTTATACGTATAATGTACGTATAGAACTGTGAGTCGGCGATACAGCTGATCACGAAACTGTAACACGCGAAACAACGCGCGACGTTGCCGCGCCGTGCAACAGTCGTACACAGTGCGAGGTTGCCGCCCCGCACCACTCAACTTGTTTGCGGTGCCATTGGAAAGCTACGAGTGGCGCTAACTTATTTTTTTGCATGTCTTATGTGCTATAAAAATATTTTTTCGTATGCCGGTTATTTTTTACTAGAAAAGTTTGAACATGCGTTTAAAATATTTTTTATTCACAATATATTTGTTACTTGACTTTATCAAGTATCATTTATGCATAAAGTATATTGCCCGTAAGTCAGTTATTAACCCATTTGTTAAAAAGTCTTAATAGTACCTATACGGTAGTGTTTTTTAAACGTATTACGTATTTACTTATTTAGGTATTTAACTAAACTGCTAACTGTAAATCATTATAAATACAGAAAGAATCAATGTAGCATTTTGTATATACTTGTATAAAAGCGTACCTGGAGATGCTTTATCTACGTTGTTGGAAAGCTAAAGTAAGATTTATTAAATAATTATTCCAATCACAAAAGTTGTTCAATAAACTAGAAACAACGATAGTGGTTGTGACAAATACTTTCTTCTAAATTATATATTTTGTAATATAGTAACAATATTTTAGCTCGAACGGTGTAGGAAAATATTGTGAGAAAATCGACATACCTTAGACCCAAAAAGTCGACGGCGTGGGTCACGCTTTGAAGGCTGGCACCTGCCTGTTAGATTTAAAAAAAAATCACGAAACAGATTCAGAAATCTGAGGCCCAGACTACTACTGATTTATTTTGTTTTTATGAATTGCTCAGTTATAATGAGCAGAGAAAAGAAAATTTCATAGAAATTGGAATTGATTTGCTCCAGTACAAACAATTTGTATTAAAAACTTGGCGACTGAAAAGAGTGGCAGAAAGTTTCTTGCCAGTTCTTCTTGCACGCTCTACGCCCTTACGACTTGCGAACTGGCAGTAAATGCTTTACAATTAACTTAATATTTTTGACGTTCATAAGTGTACTTGTTTACCTATATGAATAAAGATATTTTGATTGATTGATTAAAAAGAAAATATAGGATTTTTATTCAAAGGAAGTGAAAGTAATGACATAAATTTAAATGTCATAACGTGAGACATTTAAACGAAATTGGTAACAACAGAGCTACAAATAACTTGTAGAGCTTTAGTAAAACATTGACCGCTACCGAGAGAAAATATTAAAAATGTATTGACAAACCCTTTGGTGCATTCGTTCAATAACGGTCGAACCAATTAAACAAGTTGAAATACAGGTTTCCATAATTTTGATTCTGTACTTAATTGGTTGTTTCGCCGTAAATGCACTCTTTTTGTTTTTGTATGAAACTACATTATCAGCCACGATTTTTCCATTACATTGATCAAAATGCCACTAAATTGTTATATAAACGAAATTAATACCATTTCATTTACATAAGGGATCTTTGTGCCTGTATCTTCAATTATTATTTTTCTTTTAAAATATGTCATTGTAAAGCCCAGAAAGATTTATGTTTCACTTACTACCACTATTCATTTAATTGCAGTGAAAGTAGAGTTGCAACAATCGCGAATATTCGTATTAGCTATTATTGAATAAATACTTCCAAAACTAAAAAAGTTGATCCAAAAGTATTTTTCATTAAAGACTTCTACTGTCACCTTATACTACCACTACCACGATCCTACGCAATAATCTCTATTTTCGTAGGAACGTGGTTCAAAACTAGAAGAATTCGGCTTATATCGGAGAAGTGACTAATGTGCCGTTTGAACAAAAAATAGAAGTACTCAGTACTTAATTTCAACTATTAAATACCTTAGTAAAAAACAATGTGCATTGTTAAATTATTCGTTTTATGAATACGTGTAGAACGTTTTATATTCGTATTCGTTAAAGTAAAATTTGTTGCATCACACATTTCATACGTTTTTTTATTAAAGTTACTCTACCAAAAAAAGGCTGGCATATTTTTCATTTCACAAACTTTCTACTGGAAATTCGAATGAACCAAGTTGTATCGATCCGTTGCTCCCCTGAAGCGACGTTGCCGGTCCGCGCGATCCTGTTATATCGTATTTACTGAGTTTCATACAAAATTATTTTCATTCGTATTCAGTATTAGGAATATCTGAGTATAATGAGCTGAGCTGAAATTATGGTGATTTTAAATTTTGATCGTAAACCGTCCCTGCAGCTTCGCTTGCTCTACTATGACATGTTATGGTAGGGGAGCCCACGATGCTAAATGGGGATTTACTCGAGCGTCGTGGAGACCTATTGGGTTGCAAAGCTTAGATGATAAGAAGAAAAAAATGTTATATGATATATACCTTTTCATCGGTGGGGAAAGCGACTATAGATGTTTAAATATGTAAAAAAAAAACTGTTGAATGGACATACTCGAGCGCGTCAGATATTGATAGCATCAATGTCCTGCGTATTTTTAATAATGTTCGTATGTTAATCTGATCATTTGCATGATGGGGGTGGTTGTACGTAAGGGTTAAAAATGAAAAAAAAAAATTTAATCGAGCGCGTCAGGTTTTCTAAGGGGGTGTTAAGTGCACC
This sequence comes from Pieris rapae, assembly GCF_905147795.1. Classification (NCBI taxonomy): domain Eukaryota; kingdom Metazoa; phylum Arthropoda; class Insecta; order Lepidoptera; family Pieridae; genus Pieris; species Pieris rapae. The sequence continues at coordinate 3,372,374 of NC_059511.1, read as the reverse complement.
AAAAAAAAAGCTCTCATTCAATAATCTGACGATTTCGATCTGACGCAAACTCGCAGCCATTATTATAATGTGCAAAAAAAATTCGCCATTTTGAAATACTCGAGCGCGTCAGATTAAGATATATATGGTTCAGATTTATATTCTAAACGTACTGTCTCATAATCTGACGATTATCTAGAGGGATTTGCCTGATTTGACAAAAAAATTATTAGAAAAACGGTTCACCCTAAAGGCCATCCCTGCAATTCCATTCCTGGGCGCTTAAAATTGTACATATGAGCTCGCTGAGTTCAAAGAAATAATATTTCTATGCGTTTGAGTTCTCCCAGCTCGAAAGTCTGATAGAAGTTTCATAGAACACTATTTTTGAAATTTTCAAACCCCAATAACTTTTGAATGGATCAAGCAATTTTCCCGCGGTTGACGGCGATCGACGCATTTTTTAAGCTCTAATTATTTAATTTCAAAAACGATAATCCGATATGAAATGTCGAAGTTATGTGATAGAAACACTTTTTTCGGTTTTCTTTCGTTCACGATATCTCTCGAACGAATCCACCGATTTTGACCAGTTTGGTGGCGATCGACGTCGTTTTTCAAGCTTAAAGGTGGATTAGTTTTTGAAGTTGATGGATAAAGCCGTTTAAAAGTTATTGCAAAAAAACACTTTCAAAAAAACAAATTGTTATTTTTTTAGATTTTTCAAAATTTCTCAAAATCTATCGGTCCGAATCGGTTCAAATTCACATGAAATCTAATTTTGAGGGAAACGCGGAGAAGGAAATGTAGGCATCACGCAGCTGCACGCGTTTATCGCACGAACTTTATCGACGAAATTTTGTTATTTCGGCTTGCGGAAATCGTCAGATTATATATTTTTCAATATTCTTGAATTATTTCATTCAAAATAAAAATAAATTAGCTACGCTCGAGAATGTCAAGATGACGTTTTTTTTTTACAACTTTGCTGCCCTCCCCTCTCTTTACGTCACTGTCAAATTGTCAGATTAGTGGAATATACACTTTTTAGGATTTGATTAACTCACACTACCTTAATCTGACGCGCTCGAAAATGTCTGATGATCAATTTTTTTTTACTAATCTAATCCTGTATCCTTCACGAGCGGCCTTATATATGGGCCTCATATTTGGTGGAGGTACTTAATCGGGTACAAGGTATCCCCCTGTACATTAATCTGCCGCGCTTGAGTAAATCCCGAAATCCCCTCTTGGGCTCCCCTACTATTATGACCAGTGTGAACTATAAAATAAATAAATAAATAAGTGGCGCTAAAACCTCTTTAGGTCTTGGCCTCAGATTTCTGAATCTGTTTCATGATCATTTTTAAATCTAATAGGCAAGTAGGTGATCAGCTTCCTGCCTGACACACGTCGACTTTTTTTGGACATGTCAGTTCCTTACGATGTTTTCCTTCACCGTTCGAGGTAATGTTAAATGCGAACATCCATTGGTGCACAGCCGGGGATCGAACCTACTACTTCAGGTATGAGAGTCGCACGCTGAAGCCACTAGGCCAACACTGGCCAGTGTTAACTATATAATGAGTTAAATACATATATTTAACTCCTAAGTTTCCTTTCACATTACAAATAATTGTACATAGGTACATGGGATGATTAACCAACATAATATCTGCTAATAGGCATATAGAAACTAAAACTTCTTATATCTATAAATTTAATAAAGGGAACATTCATAGTGCCTTGTCGGCGAAGTAACGATTAATGTTGATCCATCAATCACACATCAGTGGCTGATGATTGATGGTGATGTGTGGGCAAAAAGCTCAAGGATCAAATGGTCTCGATTAAAAAGATGGTTTTGTAGGTCGTATGGCATAATTATAATTTTTTATTCAAAAGACGTGACCTTAAAACTGGAATCTTAGTTTCTCCTAAAAGCTGACAATGATTTTTGTATCTAATGTAAAATACATAAAATTGTACCACACGTATACTCGTTACGTATAATCCAATCAATTTAATTTTAGTTTAAACGGTCAAATATTTTTTTTTATATTTTTGCAAATAAATAGCATACAACTCCGGGATAATGTAAAACTAACGATAAACGTATTACGTACATGTAAAAATAATAAATATTCTTTTTCCTTTTTATTATGTATAGTAATCGCGTATACCGAAGACAAGATATGAAGATTAGAGCGAGGTTTCAAGTATCTAGACGGTTCCCAAGTTTATCAGGCGCAATTTCTCTATTTCGTTAAATTGCGTGCCTTAGTCGGCTTCTATCCTATCGCACCCTTTTTACTGTCGGTATTCTTTTACGGCCACGAACCACTCCAATTTCCCATTTAGGTAACGGACTTTTCTTGAATTCTTTGTATAATTAAGTTTCGCGTTTCAACTTTCTCACGAACAGCACACAAATTCACGTATTATTTATTTACTTGCTTAGAGACTAAAGTCTGTCGAAAATATTAGGTTTTTATTTCTGTAAGAATCTTCATTTATTGTTGAAGTTTTACTCGTTGCCATAGTGAATTAATTATCGAAAAATACTTTGATTAGTAGGTTATATTTGTTTTCGTTGATTGTATCAAATTCGATTCATATTATATTCTATAGTGAAATATATTTTTATAATTTACTATTGAGAATAATAACAATAAGTATGGTATGAATAAAAGATGATTTAATTCCATTTAAAATTTTATTGCTGTTATTTATTTAGAAACGTGTTTTTCACATGTTAATCACTTTGAAGTAACTACTGCCTTATAAGGTGTTATAGGTATTAAATAGTCTACAATATATCGTATATCCTAGATATGCTCTCGACGCCGTGAATAGGTATCGATTTCTCCGTGCAGGCACGTGCCCCTTCAAGGTTAATGTAGACATGTTCCTTTTAGTAAGTATTTTCATTCATGTAATTAAATTAATTTTGTGAATTATTCAAGCTTGTTTTCCCTCAAAAAAGTGCCACGTTCTAAGGAAACTTCTGAGAAAATGAACATTTCCAACGAAACATTAAGACTCCGTAAGGAAGTTAAGTATAAATAAATAAAAAAGACCAAAAAATATAAGACAATTTTTAAACAATTAAGTTTTAATGTCCGTGCACACGCCCACGCACACAACTTAAGCCAAATTACTGCATTAAATCCATAAAATCGCAAAAATTCCCATAGCTTTACATTAAACAAGCAAGAAAGTTTCTGACCTGTGTCCCACATGCAGGGGCTCCGAATATAATCCCAATCCTAAACCTATGTTTTTGCTTGGTTGACCGTTTCGAGTCTGTTGTGTCACCTGCATTTTTGTTACTGTATTTGTTTTTGAATTTTTGTATAGGTACCTTCTGTGCGTTCTAGTAATAATTATTTAGTCTCTTGTAATGTTTTTTTCTCAGTAAGCGAATTTTTTTAATTCCTATGAGAAATAAAGTTATTCTAACCGTAATATATTTATATGATAAAATGAAAAAGTTTTTCGTTTTAATACTAAATGATGATACTGACTACATATACGGGTTTTTGTAATGCCAAACATACGAACTCGTGTATTTTCTAGTGACCATATAAAAGTGATTCCAGTTTCCAACACAGATTGTACTTTGTTCGGTGACGGCCGTTTTAAACTGCCTTCTGATTTCCAAAAAACTACAAAAATTTGTTCGCATTAATAATAACCTTGTTTATGCTAATGTTGGTAAGGTAACAAAGTACGCTACTACCATAAAACTATTTTGGATGACTCAGTCATTTATTCTGATTGTATAACTATATGATTATGAAGGCTTATAATATGATATAGTATAATTTGCCAATGTAATAAAAAACAAAATCAACAGTTTTAAGGCCATACAACTTTGTGCAACAGTGTTTGCCTAGAAAAGATCACTAAAAGCCTCCGTTGCCCTACGTATTATTATAATTGTACTGATTTTTGCATCAAAATGCCAAATAAAGAAATAACCTTTACCACTTTTTCCTTGGTTACTTGTATAATTAGTTACATAGATCCAAAGCAATATACATATATTATGTTTATAGACCAGCAAACCGAGTCTGGAAGATTTTCGATAGCAAACCAACAAAACTCCCACGGCCATGGCGACTTTATGACTTGTTTTAAAATTGTTTATTTCCTTGTTTGCTAATTATATCTGTGTAAGAGCAACTTCCAAGAGAATTCTTTTGTAATGTTTTCTTTACAAAGGACGACCTATAAAGTCCAACTGAGCTCCAACAATAAATTTCACAATGTCCATTAAAATACTTAACCTACATTCAACTAATAGCCACAACCATAGTATATACCAGGAATTTATACAAAAGGTTAAAAGTATCAACGCATAAAAACGAGTTATGAAGTGATTTTCCTTACCACATTAAAAGAGACGAACACTTTTTGTCTGACAGAAATCAAAACCTAGTAACCGACTAGTATATCCTCCTAAAGCTGAAACCGGGAGCTGGTATTAGTGCATGAGAGGGGTCAGCCGGTCCCGCGCCCTCACCCCAGCTGTATCGATCGCGAGGTTGCCGCTCCGCGCCTGAGCTAAACGCGCGTTGCCACACCGCTTTATTATGACTTGTTGCCGTCTGACGTTACGCCTCTGTGTACTGCTGCTTCAATGCGCTGATCTACTTCTTTCTTAGTTATGTAACTAAGCTCTGCCTTCCGTGTCTGCTCTTTATCTTCTGTTGATATCGCCCATCAGAGTACTACTTTAGATTATAACCATAGTATTAAATGAATATTTTACAAAGCTTAAGTTTTTGTTATTTGAGAAAAAGGCGTGGTGTTTAAAAACTTGATAAGAATGAGTCATAAGGATAATCAACTTATCAAGAAGTAATTATGATTGTAAACTTGTTATTTCCTTAGTAATCAAAGAAGTTGATGTATAATTATGGCTCATTTCTATTTTAAGCAATAATAAATATTTACAATGAATTTATTCATGAAAGAACTAGACTTGTCTTGGGAGTTGACTGATCTTGTATAGTAAAATTAAATTTATCACACCTTAAAATTTTTTTAAACAATCATGCATTCACTTCCTTTCCCAGGTGATGTGGGATGATGAGGTGAATATTAAACATATAGCATGAAGTTTTCGCCTAATTGTAATGACATAATTTTAATTGCATAGATTATTTATTTAATTGTGTGAGAAGTAATGATCGCCTGTGTTCGTAAAGCTTTTTCTCAGGCTAAGGTCATACGTATAAATGCTTTTAGTAATTCTTAATATTACAGACGCTGTTTAGCTAGACCAAATTCGGAAATATTGCTAAACTAGGATCTTAGTAATAAAATATTCCACTAACATATATATAACATATTCCATATTTTGATTGTTGCCTTTATTGCTTGCCTAACTCATGTAAAGGTGTCTGTGTGTGTGTGTGGCTAGAAAAGTTTAAAGTAATAGGAAAAGTTTGTAAATAAAGGGATTTATAGCTCCACGAATCGCGCTGGAAAGTTTTCAGGCGGTCTAAAGTTTGTTATGAAACTCACCGTAAGTGCTAAATTCAGATTAAAATCACTTAAAGAGCTTCTTTTTGCTTTTCGAACCATTCAACCCAAGTCTTGTCAGTATCAAATACAGGCAATCATACAATACCTACTGTTAATAAGTCAAAAAGGTTATATGTATTTTTTCATTTAAAGAAAGTAGATAAATATAAACTAATAAAAATTTAAAAACAGTCTTGACATTAGCGATCTATTAACGAACATAATGTTTTCAATCTCGATAAATAAAGACATAATCTGCCACTTGTAAACAGACTCTTAAAACTGTAAAATGCCAATCATAGACAAAGTTTGGTTTATTTTTATGAGTATATTTTCTTTGAGTAACGTTTGGTTCAATTTTAACGTATAGATAAACGGAATAAAACGAGTTGTTTAAATTTGATAGAGTTGAGAGAATGTATCGCACATTTATTAACAAAGTCGTCCAAAAAAATAACTTAATTTTTATTATTTACCTTTATTAATATCTAGTTAGTACTCATTTTTTTAATAATTGCTGTATATTAATAATTTATCTTTATTTTAAAAGGTCAGTTTTGCTGAATGGAATTTTCCACTTCGAATCGTAAACAATGCGTTTATATATTGAACTTGTTTATTATATTCTGATTTACATTTTTGTTGTTTGAACGTACGTTTCAATTAATTTATTTATTACGTATATTTATAATAATAAAAAAGCACATATGAATAAAACAGCTACATTACAAAATTCATATTAATAATTGATATCATTCCTCCGATATTCGAGTTTAAAATTGTATTTTGATTAAAATGTGTTATTATCCTTAAATAAAAAAAAACAAGTTTTTAAAACAAAACAACTTTTAATCATAAAACGTAACAATTGTACCTAAACGTATGTTAATCAAAGCTATCCCTCGGTTGCTTGATCTGAAACCTTCGTTCGTTGGAAGAACTGGGCATTACTTTTGACATATGCGCAGTGACTGCCTCCTGCATTACGTTCGCTATCTGAGCTCGCGCCCACATTTTAATGTCAAGAGGAAACTGTTTCATCTCAGGTAGAAACGATAGCAGGAAGAGTTTATCACTGTCGCTTTCGTCAGGCACGTCCACTGGAAATATTGGCATTTCCACCTCCTCTGGTGCGAATTCTGAACTCGGTTTTTTGACGCGTCGCTTTTTACGTTTTTTCCGTGTAGGCTCAACTGGCTCTGCTTTAGTGCTATCTTCTTCCGGTAGATCTTCATTGGTGGCACAATTAGAATGTCTAAAATGATTGATTAAATAACTTTTGGGGTCTTGGTTATTCTGTATACGTAATTTAATAGTCAATTGCTGAATACAAGTTTCGGTAAAATATTTTATTTGTTCCACTATTAGGATTAGGTCTCAGTTAATTTCTTTGTTTGTATTAATATCTAAATCCAGCTTCGCGTTATTTACCATTCTAATTTGTATGTAAATAAGAGGCAGGAGAATAAACTTTTTCAACGTTAATTTTTTACTCGGTGCTGTGAGCTAGAATAAACTTGAACACGCTTAATGGAGTATAATTCCATAATTGCTATGCTTTCTAAGAAGGTCTGATCATTATTATTTACTATCCGCGAAAGAATTATAAAGAAATTGAAGTACATAATATATACCTACCATATTAATATATTTTTCCTTCTATGAATTCAAAGCTGGGTCGGGAAAGTACGTTCTATATTATTATCTGATTCCTTTTATATCTAATATTACTTACTCCGAATCACTGCTTATTTCACCTTCGTAACCGCCGAGAAATTTTAATTTCTTAAAGTAAACATAAACTCTTCTATGTACTCGGACACCCGTTTTTCGTGAACGTAATTCCCTATTGTATGCGTCACGAAGGGATCGCCATTTTCTTTGTAACTGTAATACTAAAAAATATAGCTTTATTCAATTTTGGCATGGCTTTAGCGCATTTATACTAACAAATACATTTAATATTTATTTTAATTCATTAATTATAATCAATGCCCGGAAAGAAATACCACACGGACAGAGCTTAGCAGTATGAAGGGAAATTATGTGTAAAATCTACACTTAACTTTTAAAATTGTCACCTTATCACGAATAGTAAATACATGGGAGTTTAACGAACACACCTCGGTCATAGGCCGCTGCACGGTCATACGTGTCCCACTGGGTACACAGTGCAGCTCCAACTTCTTTCCACAACGTTAACTTGTCTTCCCTGTCTAATGGATGCAAACCCTGGTCATACAGGCCTGGCCTCTTTTTAACCTCCTCGATCAGTCGTACTGGGTTAAAGGCAAATTCCTCATCTCGCATTCTGATCCACTATCTATGAATTATATGAAACTAAATATTATTATTTCTTAAAGTGTTTTTTTATTACAATGTCTGGGGTTGCCATGGTTGTTTCATATGTCTTAAGATATTTCGTGGCATAATAACTAATTTTAAATGGAAAAGTCTTTTTGGCATATATGGTATGTCGCAATATTATTTGATTATATATATGACATTATAACAGTTTGTTTACAATTTTAAGTCGCTCTACCCTTTCTATTATTCCATTTCATTCATTATTACATTCATTATCTATAAAACTAAATATGTATTATATAATTTATTGAAAATTGTCTCTCAGGCGTTATCTCGACCACGCTTGAGTAAATACAGATATTCTACACTGAAGACGAGATTTTATAAGTGAATAGTGTAAATTAAGTAGAGTCTAAACCACATCTTAAACCAATGGTGTGATAACCTCAAGTAAACATTGATTCCCAATTCAAAACTGCTATACATATATTCTAGCTTCGAAAAACTAAATGTATCTGCATGACTTAGGATTATTTAGCAATTTATCAAGTTCAACTGTTTTTGACTAATAACTATTTATTTCTACGCAAATAGACGAGTTCTAACAAATATGGCAGTTTATTTATCTGTTCATAGGCAACTCCTAAACACTGATTGCGCCGAACTATAAAATAATGTTTCATACCTATCAATATAAATTTAGTTCCAAGGTCACCAACTTATGCTATTCTACACTGCGCACAATATAAACCTACGTTTATCTATTCTACTTTTCAATAATGAAAACGAAAACAGGCTAGCGAAACCCTAAATTTAAAATCAGTCACTTGCGACGAACGTGCGACGAAAAAGACGCGCGCTCACACAAAATAACACTGTTCGACTGACGCGCGTCTGCGTCGCGAATCGCAATCCCCATTCCCCAGCACTTTACGAAATGAACCAACCCGAGCTGGTCGCACCATTCGCTACTCGTCGATAAATTTGTACTTTGTCGACTTAAAATCCAAAATATATTTAGAAAAGATTTATTAAAACTACTCTTGCCTTCATTCAAATGAAAATAAATGGTTTTCATATGCACAACTACTAACGATACTTCTTTTTCTTGTTAAAGGAATTAAGAATATTAAAGTATTGGTTGATTGTAATGTGAATTTCTTTTAATTTTGATTGATTTTGTTTTTTTGTCAGAAATCTCTAATGGTGTATTAGGTCATTGGTCATTAATGCAATATTCTAGCGGTTAAAATAACTATGCAAGAAAAATTTTAATACAATTATAATTTGATACCGCTGTAATGATTTGTGCTTTCATAAATCAAAGTATTCTAAGACTCATAATTATTTAAGTTTAATTATATGTTCAGCATTATTTATTGCTAGTTTAGCTTTTGCGTGTCGATCGTATAAAAATAAATTCATTACCTAATAGATTTGCGTGGGTTACGAATCTCTAGACTGGAGTTTTGCTGAATAACCTACATGGAATTTATTTTGTAAATTGAAGTGACTCGTTATTTACAGTACTTATTCTCTTACTATACTAATAGCTGTAAAAAATGAATTTTAGAATTTCATTCTTTCATCGACCTCTATAGTTAGGTTTACTTTGGTATGTAATTTCCTTGCGGTAAGTATGGTATGTAATTCCAAAATACATCGCGTGGGTACGAGTACGAGATATTGACGTGGGGAAGTGTGGCAACGTCGCGTCGCACTTTTGCCGCACCGGGCGGCCGATACCGCTATGCGAGGTTGTCGTACTGTGCGCTGACGGCTCGACAACGTCGCCTGTTCTTGCTAAATTGCACGAGTTTGTTTATTGTAGGTTAATTACGAACGATTTTTAGATATGACTAAAGGCGCACAGAGCAACTGACTATCGTCTTTTCGTACCAGCATAATAGCAGTAATATGTAATTGGTCTACAAGACAATTACGTTTTTGTTCGTCTGGAACGCGTGCGTCGTGCCCTACTCACCCATTCAAGGTTAAATACATATTCGGGATTATTTTTAATACGTTCAAACTAAATTCGATGGCAGTTTCCCATAACACTGATTTTATGCAAAATTATGTAAATACATTATCAAAATAATAAAATTGCGTATCTCATTCTATTGAGTAGTTATTTTTATATCAGCGCATGAAGGATGAAATCGCGAGAAAACTTAGTTGGTAGTTGAGAGAATTCGCGACATTTGTTACAACAATACTGAACATGCTTTGCACAATGCACATCCGTTCAATTGTCGGTACATGCTTCTTTGCTTATTTTTAAATACTTCATGGTAAAATGATCATCAATACTATTATGAATAAGAAGAAATAAAGACATGCGATGGACGTCTATAGCGTTACAAAATAGTATGACAAATCCAGTCAGAAATAAAAACAAAATCTTGAACCTCCGACGGTTTTTTTTTTCATATAAACATAATCATCAAACTTTTATAGAATAAAAATGTTAAACCCATCACAATAACAATACAATTGTAAATAATTGGTTCGCAAATTTAATCAGTTTTATCGTGTTTGCATGTTTAAAAAAAAGAGATACACGAAGACAAAAATACTACCGGAATTCGAGATTATTTATTGCTAATTTATTCCTCTGTGAGAGTGCTAGAACTGGTGTGAAATGCTTTATTGCATTGACTGGTTTTGTGATTCCATGGTTTTGCAGACTTAGACTTAATAGCCAGATTAACACTTTAAGGTTTAAACCTAGGTTATATTACTTTCTAAAATACATAAATTCATATTCATTAAAAGTGATAATATTTAAATATTCTTCTATTTAAATATATAAAATAATATCTTCTATTTAATAGCTACTATTTTCATTGCAAGTACCCTTAACATCAGGTTTTTTTCAACGTTAAATGTACGTTTTTTTTTAATTTTCTTGTGTTATTTCTGAATGATTGCTTTGAAAACAAAAGAATGGTACTTTACCCGCAACCAATTCTGCCTCGGTAGAATTTTTTTGAGACACACCAATGACGCTATCTTAGTTTCTTGTACTTACTAAAATAATTTTGAATCTTATAAATTTGGAATATACATGTACAAACATAATAATAATAAAGCCTTTATTGTTGTAACAAGTTCTACACAGAGTAGTTTCGTGTGCCTTAAATTAATTTACTTATTTTGGAGTGTGCGAGGAGCAGGTGTCACGGGGCAGAGTAGTTCTAGCGGTGTCGTTAGACATTGCGAACGCCTTCAATTCCTTGCCCTGGGACTGTATCCTGGATGGCCTGCGCCACCACGGCTTACCGGCCCATATAAGAAGATGTGTAGCATCGTACCTTAACGGCCGTCGTGTCATCTTCCCGAAACAAAATAGCATAGGGAGCCACCTTATCAAGTGCGGCGTTCCACAAGGTTCGGTTCTTGGCCCCCTCCTTTGGAACATAGGTTACGATAGAGTGCTGCGAGGGGAACTGGTTCCGGGAGTGTCAACGATATGCTATGCAGACGACACCCTCGTGGTCGCTATTGGACAAGATTTTAAGGAGGCGCGCCTTCGAGCGACAGCTGGAGTAGCTCGGGTGGTTTCTGAAATCAAAAAGATCGGCCTCGAGGTCGCCCTTCAGAAATCAGAAGCTATATGCTTCTACGGACACAGAAAAGCTCCACCCCAAGGTGCAGACATAATTGTCAGTGGAGTAGTCATCCGGGTTGGTACCACGCTTAAATACCTAGGGCTGATTCTCGACCCACGGTGGACTTTCAGACCACATTTCGCAGCACTTGCCCCTAAGCTCACCGCCACCGCAAACATGCTCTCGCGCATAATGCCGAACCTCGGCGGGCCGAATGGGGGGTGTCGCCACCTTTACGCAAATGCGATCCGGGCGAAAGCACTCTACGGGTGCCCAATATGGGCCGACAAACTTACCAGGCACAATCGCACGATTCTCAGGCAGTCGCAGCGAGTGATCGCAGCTAGGGTTGCGAGGGCGTACCGCACTGTGTCCTATGACGCAGTGTGTGTCATAGCCGGTACCGCACCCTGGCATCTCGACGCGGTTGCTTTTAGCGAAGTATATTGGCGGAGAGCCGAAACCAGGGAAAGAGGAAGCAACCCCACACTGGAAGAAATAAACGCTTGGCGAGCCCTGGAAGCCCAAGAAATGCTAGCAGAGTGGGAAAAGGAGCTGGCGGGAGCGACTGCCGGTAAATATACTATAGAAGCCCTCAGACCCCTGCTCCAACACTGGGTAAGGAGGCGCTGGGGCCAGCTCAGCTATCGTCTTGTGCAGATCCTGTCCGGACACGGATGTTTCGGTAGTTATCTGCACAGAGTAGTAGGGTGTGAAGAGGCACCAACCTGCCACCACTGTGTCGGAGACAGCCCGGATGACGCCCAGCATACGCTGAGAGACTGCCCAGCATGGGACGTGGAAAGGGGACCGTTGCTGGATGCACTCCAGGGCGAGGACGCAACACTTCCAAATGTACTGAAGGTTTTAGTGAGCGCGAGAAATGACGGCCCGTGGAAAATATTTTATAATTTCTGCGAGGCGGTCATGAAAATAAAAGAAGAGGCGGAAAGGACCAGGGAGCTTTGTCCCGATGCCCATCCGCGACGGCGAAGAAAACCGCAGGCCCGTCGCATAAACGCGCGACGCGCTCACCAAATTCTCGCCGCCTAAAAAGTGCCTAAGCGGGGAGCAGGGGTCCATGCGTCTAAAAGAAGGGATGATGACCCATCCCTGCAAGTACTGGACCCGATTTCCCCTAGCTATTTGTAAATGCGTATGGCCCGGTCTGTGAAAGATGCTTGCTGTGTCAAGCATCCTCACAAATCAACAATGGGCGGGAAGAGGCGGACGCAACCGCCGCATCGCGTGTTGGGAAGCGGATAAGGCTCTGCTGTTACCGCATCCCGCATAAGGCGATTGTTGGTGGCACCTTGGGGTTTTAGTGGGTATGCACAATGGCGAGTCCCACATAATCCTTCTGCACCAAGCAGTCGCGCCGCGGAAGGGTATGCGCAAAGCATTCCCCACAAAAAAAAAAAAAAAAAAAAAAAAAAAATTACTTATAACTTATATCTAAAAAACACATTTTGACTATTAACTAGGGTTTAACTAATATACTAACAGTTTTAATATCTATTGATTATCGGCAAACTATAGTTCGGTTACAATTTGTCTTCCGACAAAGGCCTCCTGTTCCTGTAAGGTCTTTGTAAAATTTCTCGATTATTGTTGTCTTCCTTTTTGCTAGATTCCGTTAGTAATACGCCTGGATTATGGACCAATCATCTTCTTTTTCTGTATTAAGTTTTCCTATTTTGTTATAAGATGTCTTTTAATCATGAATCCTATTCCATACATACCCGGTCTCTCCTTTATGATATAATATATACTTTCCATGGTCTTCTATATGTTTTCCAAATATTCTCATTTCGCTGATGATCCCATTTTATTTCTTGTATAGCTAGTTTAAGTTCTTCAAGTTTTTCGGGTGTTCTAAGAGATCGACAGTTGATGGTTGCTATTTGAATATGATTCGTTTTCTTTTTAAGTGTGAGTATTGACGTTGACGTTATTTTTAACCTTTACAGGGTCGTGGTCATTTTACCCCACTATGACCAGACCAAACCTTATACTTCGCTTTAATTAATATTATATTATACGGACATTTTTGTTTTTGTAAGGCAATGGTGTGTCCTGTATTGAATATTCAAATTGATTTAATGTATCTTTTAAAAAAAATCTTTTAGCGCAATTATAGAAAAGTTCGCGCCCATGAGTAGGTATTTATATATGTAGGTATTCTCGTTCTGTTTTTTTTTAATTCCGTCAAAATGCCGAAACACATGGCAAATACGAGGGTAACTTTTAGTTATAATCAAAATAATCTATATTTACAGTTATTTCTGATTTGCTACTTATCTTTTGTGTCATTAACGAACAATAACAATAAAACGTCGAAAATATAACGTAAATGTTGCTTGTATGCTATTTATAATAGATATATACGTATAGAAACTATGTTTATACTAGCACATAATATATATTGTAATCACGTAACTGCTGAATCAGTGGCGCGACGTTGCCATACCATGATCCCCGTCCGCACCGCCTGGCGTGGCGCCACGTTGCCGCACTTCTCGATTGCTACGTTGCCGAACTTACGTTGTGTTGAAAACGATTCATTCAGCATTGGCTTTGTATAATAACAATAAATAAGAATTGTGCTTTGTTCTCTCACATGATAAAGTATTTCGTAATTACGGCTGATAACGTTGCTCTGATAACTATTTTATAGATTTTGGGAATTCGAAATCATTAGTACAAAGCGTGTCAACCTTGTTCTTTTAATTATATCATGAATCAATATATTATGATTCATGATACACGGTTAGTACCTCGTGTCATCTAAAAAAATATTCTCAGAATTTCCACGTAAAGCAATAACTGTTAAACTTATCTTTCCTTTTGTTACGTGAGAAAGAAGAAGGTGTTAGTAGTACTATTGTCTGCATAAACTAGTTCGATGCCACTGCGGTGAATACCCATTTAACAGTTTAAGAATTTATAAGTATATGCGCAGTATTGCAATTATATTATTCGTCCTTAGTAATAATAAAAAAAATGTTAAACTAAAATTAAAAAGATATATTTGCATTTACATCATTTGCAGTTAAAATTACCATCACAGAGATTGATACATTTGGCATACAGTCCTATCTCCTACATTGAAAACGACGTGAGCATGCCAAGTTAAATAGTAAAACCGTGACTCATAATTCTTAATATCTCTTTTTTGTTGAGCAGTAATAACATAAGTTTATATCGTTACGTTCCAAGAATCACTCGTACACATTCCTGGCACCCAGCCATTCATTGGCTTTACTGTCCCTGTTTTCACATAACACATCCTTTTTGGATTGTTCCATACCATACAAATACATATATTTTAATTTTTATGATAAGTGTGTGCCAACTACATATTTGCTAGGAGTTTCGAAGATGGCGCTCTTAATTCTTTTTCATTCAAGTGCCAGTGTCTGTATTTTCTTAATACGGAAAAAAAAAACATTTTAAATCCAAACGACATACTGCCTCTGTGTGTCTAGAAAAATATATGTTAAATGATACATTTAATAATTATTATACCAATAGATTTTGGGTCTGATATCATAAAAAATAAAATCTAGAAGAAGTTAATTTCACGTTATTGCAGATGTGCATCAGTTTAAGTATTCACTAATGAAAGTAAGCTATTGAAAATAAATTGCTTTCATAATTTCTTTAAAAAAATGCATACTTTCATCAAACATTTTTCACTGAAAAGATAATATTTAAATATGTTACCTATCGTATTTAGTGAGTAGGTGCAATTCGCAACAAAGTGTACTTGTGAAAGTATACACGTCCGGCGCAACCTGACCCGACCACACGGGATCAGAATACCTACTAAGGGTCGCCAGAGTCGTAATCAGGGAATTTCGGGCCTCATAATTAAATTTATAGTCTTTATACATTGCAATCAATCTAGTGTCAAAGCACGTCTGATATTACATATTAGGTACGAACATTTATATAAGTGTACCATTTTGGGGTTGGGTTTTTATTATAGGCTGGACATGAACTATGAAGCCTCTCAAAACAGAATACGTCCCTGTATGTTTTATAAAAAGCACTATAGTAGATACAGCAACCGGACGTGATGTATGTACTTGTTTGTATACATACTTATAAAAACATCTGCATTCTGCATAGCAGCTTATTTGTCTAAAGAATTACTGCAGTGATTTTATAATTTATATTTCAAAAGACTATAAAAAGGGAATACTACTGAATACATATTATGCAGATTGTGGGTGCCGGCTGAAAACAATTATTTTTGTATGTCGTAGTGTCGTTGAAATGGTGAGCATTAGGTATGTATGTATTTATGATGCAGTAGTATTTTTAAAGCATCGTTTGTTTAGTTTATACTGTTTTTGTGTTTGGGTAAAATATATAAAAGATTTAGGCTAACCTAAGTCGCTCAGTATAAGACAGCAATTAATCAGTGCATTGCATCGCATCGCATCATATTAGGAAACGTTTATAATATGTTTAATATGTAATGGTAATATGATGTGGTTTGTTATATATTTTACAACATTTAAAAAATCCTAGCTTTCTACACTAATATCATACTAATCTAAGGGAGTGTCACTAGTTAGAAAAAATTCAACATAATACAAAGTTATACACAACGAAATAGTTGTATATGTATATCGTCAGGTTTAGTTTAATTAGAAATAGAGAAATCTTCTACACTTTGATCTCTTCAGAGAAAACTAGCTTATCGTCTGTGGTGCGGTGATCACGGTCGTAAACTCCTGGACCAAAAACTGTGCGACGTTGTCGCACCGCGTACACAATCATTACGAATTCTGATGGCGGGCGCGCGATGTTACGCCGCCAGTCTTAAAATACAAACAATGTTTTTCCTTTAAACTGCGGCTGATTATAATGTGTTGCTAATTTAATCGGTAACGCTTCAATGCACTTTGTACACACGAACTTGAAAGGACGTTTAGTTGGAATATTTATGATTTTGGTAAATGTGTAATTAATTAATGAGCAATTATTCAGAATATATTTTCCTTATTTTTTGTAGACGCTAGTAAAATCCTCGCTTCTAATCAATCAATTTACACTTTTGATATTGTTTATTGCTATTATTAAAGAAATAATGGTATACTTTTTGATGTATTCTGGGCCACGTAAAAATACTTAAGCTAGTGAAACTGTGTATAGTAGTCACTTTGGAAAACAGTATAATACCTATGTAATACAATTTCTTGAAAAAAAGTAACTATTACTGGGAGGTAGGTAGAAGCTTTTTACGCTGGCTTTTATTTGTCATGACATGTCATAAAATGAATTTTTTTGGTGGTAGCGTGAACTTAATAGCTTATAATAGTATTATGCCGTTTTTAAATTAGCCATAATGCCCAGGATTGTGGTTCAAACTTCTTGAATAGTTTTATTAATAGGCATATCAAATGCATATATATATATATTATTTGCTCAAATACCATATCAATAATTAAAGATATAATTGTATTATTATGTATCAAAAAACCTATTTCAATTATTTAGTCTTACTTTTTTTATACGTACCTGCCATACTTTAAAAAGCCCTAATAGGTTACTTATGATTAAAAACGATTATTTAAAAATAACATTTATAAAGTAAACAAAATATTGGCAGAGAAAGTGGTCGTAAATTATCTATTCTTAATATGATTCCTTATAAATAGAGATTCAGATCAACATATAAATTTACGGGTTTAGAGCTTTAAGAATTAATTTCGCTGCTCTACTTGGAGTTTTAAGTTTTTAATAATAATGGTTACAACCGGAATTCGGCAGTTAGGACAATATTGTAAATAGCTATTCTAAGGTAATACCATAATATTTTTATTAATTGTATTTGCTGGTAATTTCAACCAAATTAGATTTTATGCCTAAGAAACCTTTGGTAAGACTATGGTATATAAATCTTCACTTTCACTTTTTACTAGAAATCTTATTTTTATCTGTGCTATCTAAATAATCTCGACACACAAAACAATTTTATAAGCATGATTACCGCTCCATGTTAAGATGATCTTTACGTGTATCTCGCTGAATGTCTCGAGCGCGACTAGCATGCGGTCCATTCAACAGGCGGAAATGGAGTGGGCGGAGCATGCGGGAAGCGACGTCATTGGGTGAACGGTTGCCGCGCAGCGATGGCCGCCATCACACTCGGCCAATGAGCTGTGCGCGGACTGAACGCGCGTCCGCTCGGCTTTAAAGCGACGTTGCCAGCTCTCCAGAAAAAAAAATTACCAGATTCGACCTTCTTAGGACCCCAGGTTTTTTTATTTGGCCGCGTTATCATTCGGGAACGCAGTACAATGTCTAAGTGATGGTGCTGCCCAGGTGGATTTTGTGTTGTGTAGTGATATAGTGTATTATGGTGTGGTCTGCGCCATCGGGGGAGGTCTTGATTGACATCATATCAAGGTAGTTAAACTGGAATTTTACTTTGGAGAACAGGTGACGTGGCCACATGTGGGCATATCATTGATTGCTACTTACTAAATACTTATACCGGTTCATAATAGTTTAAGTATGCGGATGTAAAATCTGTCATTCTAATTAAGCAACATATAACAATTACCGCTTAAATTGTGTCGTATAACCGTTATAGTAAATTAAAAGTCGAAGTTATTTATATTATTAAGTCGAATAGCCTTAAAATATATTTATCAAAAATGTTAATAAGTGCAAACAACATTCAAAAATACTTATATAATCTGATAATAATATTTACCTATTACAATGTCTCAAAACCTACTAACAAGACAAAAACAAACAAGACTTATCATCAAAGAGGATCGCCTCGAAATGAATTTTAGTTTCGGAAAAAAAATTGGAATACTCACCATCGGAATCTGACATAATAATATATGCTTGTAAACGTAAAAGCTATCCTCAAATGCAACAATCTCACATACCTACTCACAGGTCAACCATCTCTTTGTAGTTGTTTGAAAGTTCTTAATCAACGATAATAACCATGACTACTATGTCTTGGTATTACAGAGTAAGTTTCACATTCTGTAGGTGTAATATTATATTTCATGTGTAACATTACCCCCCACTGCTTATAGAGAAGACACATCTGCGCATCTTGTTTTAGTTACTTATTATATGAGATTAATACTTTTTTGAAGACATCTATAAGGTTTCTGTATAAAACCAAAAAAAGGCATTGCATATGAGTAAGAAATCCAACGGAAATGGTTATAAATGACTAAGTTGGTACATGGTATCATAGAGGTTTCCCTTACATTGGATCATTTTCGTCAGTTTACATTGGTATAAGAATCGTAATTGTACAAATGTTACACAATCATATCATAATTGTAGGTTTATGTAAGATTGCAAAATTAGCTAATACAGAAACATTACTTCTTAATAAAATTGTATTTTTTATATTGTCTGTAGGCTCACAAGAAACCTAGACGATTTCGATGCCATAATTTAATTCATAGATATTGTTATATTTGTCAAGGTCAGTCATGTTCAGATAATCATTATAATCGTAGTTTGAATCTCAAGAACAACCTCGACGGAAGACGATGTTTCATTTATTTAATTCAATTTTGAATTATTAAACCAAGCAATGCTATGCCTCATGACTTTACAGCTAGCACCTCGAATTTCAATTATGCATGATAAAAACAATTATTGTTTCTTCTGGAATCGAATCTTCGTTAAAACAGCTGTAAGAAGTTACCAACCAACATACAAAATCTTGAAATTCCTTGTAAATTATTCCGAATAACGTATTTGAAATAACGATAAAAATGCTTTTTCAGTATGTAGGTACTTTGCAATAGAAAAAAAGTAAAAACGTTTTTATCTACCTATCTAGTATACTTATCTACATATAGCGAAGAATTTTATCACCAACCTTTTATCTAGTTATGACAGTAATGATAAAAATCCATGATAAGATTATGCCCGTCCCTGTATAATTGTTATAAATAATAATCATCAATATTCACATTGCAACGTGTCACGAGGTCAGTGACCTGGATGACTTATAGGTTAACAATTTTGTCATTGTGAAGTTTTAATGTGAAATATTGGTGTGAAGCGCTTTTGGCAATATAGACTTAGGACAGCAAACTGCTGACTAATATTAACGTAGTTTTCTAATCGTTATATATTCTGAAATAGCTTGAAAATAAAACGACGAAGATTGATCGATCAACAATTTTTAGTTGATGGAAACGAAATTTGTACCTAGTATTAATATAACATCAGACATCTACCCCAGCATTTATGAACTGAATATGAGCTTGTCTAAAACGTCTTAATTTTTGATCTCAAATATAACAAATTATCATTTTATTTCCAACATACAAATATAAAAATTTATCATTTTATATTTGATATTTACAGAAACTAACGCCAATCTTTGCTTAGACAAGTCTGCTATCTAGTAGCTACTATTAGGGCCTTCCTTTATTTCGTTTTCATTTTGTTTATATATAATATAATACAATTTTCTTTCTACATTGTCTAGTAACTAAAAATTTACCTTTGTTTAAAATATCTGTGAGTAAAAAATTTTACCACAAAATTTAATGACAAGAATTAAATCGGAAAGTGCGCGTCGTCACCCTAATTCTAGAGATGTACCTAACGTTGAGAAGCCGTACATTGCTGAGATTAACTTGAACGATAAAAACGTAGGTCAGTCGGAGCTTAGCATGTTGTACGCACGAGAATTAATGTTGGGACGACCTCATACGCGAGTATATGTAAGGTATATATTCATAATACATACATAGCTAATTATACAAATTTGTAATAACTTACATTTATATATATATTTCTTATATAAACACACGTTTGATCATTTGTAATATTTACTTTTTTACTTAGATACATCTGTTATAAGTAGTTACTTACAATTGATTTGTTATTATTAATTTTTATACCCAAGCAAAAACAAAAAATGACACGGAAGTTCAAATAAGAATCTTATTAAAGATCGTATCCCCGATAATAATGTATTATGTTAGAAATTAAATACTTACTAAATACCTAACTTATCTTGACGCGATCATTTGCTTCTAAGGTTTCGGCTTATGTTTAAAATCAAATTAAAAAAATATTGCAGTAATAGCTAATAAATATTACTAACTTATTTTTTAATATTATAAACTTTTAAAATTATAAATAAATGCTTTTAGATATAGGTTGATTGTTAAGCTTGCTAATTCAATTGATTGATTGATTTTTATTATTGACTACTCTCGAATAAACTTTTTACTTGACGGGTTTAAGCATAAATTGTAAATAATTTTGCCTAGTACACTGTGCAGCGGTTAGTCAGTCATTTTTAATTATTATTTCTTGGTTTTCTATTAGTATCATCACAACATCTAAGACTTCGTTACCGATTTTGCTGCTGTTCTAGCAACAGCAGCAAAATCCGATGTTCCGTTTCTAAATTTGTAGTTCCGTTTTTTAAGCTTGGCTACATTTCTTACAAATATAAATGGGCTTCCTGATTCAAAACGTGCTATTATTAACGTAAAGTGATTAGTAATAGGCGATTGAGGCGCCACAGCTCAAACAGACACGAACGAACAAACGCAATTAACGCTTACATATAATCTCTATAACTCTTATTACAACCATTGATTAATAATATGTTCTACCTCTTCTGCCAAGTGAGTGTATGTCGGGGTTACATAATTTTTTCGAGCACTTGACCTTTGACCTGCATCAATGATAGATTCTACACAAATATTATAAAGAACATTTTTATTTTTTATATCTTTAATGGATTAACTCCTAACTACTGGACTAATTTTCAAACACTGTCACAGTTCGAATGCTAAATTATGACTGAGTAACGCAGGCTTCATTTAAGTAAAAACAAAAACGTCCAGCGTAGATGGAGTTTTGACGATACTTATAGAGTATTAATTATTTAATAAAACGTAGTAATAATAAATATATAAGACGTTTCATTATAAGAGGATAGTTAAAAAAAGATTTTGTTGTTAGAAAATAGCCTAATTAAAATTTATAGATAGTTGCAAACTGAAGACCGATGCGGTTGACATTTCATGAGAGATTCATGAATCGTGAGTCACCTAAAAATAGGAGCTATTGCTAGTCCACAAATGGAATCTATATCGTGACTGTATACCTAAAATCACTTTGTAGGAATAATAATGTATGTAATACCTAGATTTTTAATCTAAATCTAATGCAAAATCAAGGGAGCTATTAACTTGCAACTATTCAGTTGATACTGAATACTTATTCCAGTATTCAGTAATAAATTTTCATTTATTCCAATTAAAAGTATTCAACAAACGTGTTTGTAACATTTCAAGGAGTTGGTCTGGCGTAGAAGACTATTTTTAGAAGAAAGCGCCGAGTTCCACGGGAGTGTTAAAAACGTGGCTGAGTGACGGATTGAGCGAAGGACACTCTCAGTGGGTAACATGTTACCCCACACGAAATTCGATGGATCTGCACCGAATGTCACGTCATTTCATTTGAGTTTTATTTAAACACATATCAAAGTATGCGACATAAGTATATTTTCGTTGTATTTCTTTATTTTTTGTATTTGTACCCCGGAACTTCGTCGTTTTTACAGTTTTAAACAACACAGCAGAGCATCAAAGTAAATATTTAAAATGTTTGAATATGCATACATATTATCTATGTAGGTAAGTGCTACCTACACAGTCCTTTCTAAAATTCCTTGTTGAATGGGTTCGGCCGACCCGTTGGAGGGTTAAATTAAATATCCTTTCTACCCTCGTATCCAAACGTAATTCAAGGATCTTTGTGTTGTTCGTTTGAGTTTCACGAATATGGCTTTCCTTGGTTATATTATTTTATATTTATTGACGCCTGACTTCATAATAAACACAATGATTTATTTTTAGGCAAAATCTAAAAAATAATATTCATAATACGTAACTTAAGAGAGAAGCGACCACACTAAGCGGACAGAAAAATATTAGTCAGAATATTTTTATTTTATTTAATTCTGATTAACATTCATCGTGATTAGTTGTAACATTAAAACTAGTTTTTCTCTAAAAACTGTTTTAAACATGTACCACTGAGTAATTCTTATCTAGTAGCCACAAGCCAGGGACTAGTGTGGAGACTAACGATAAATGAATTTTGTCACCCTTTTGTCATTAATAAATTTAGTGTAATAGGATTTTAAAAAAATCTCGTTAATATTAAAAAAAATATTTTATTCAAATTATAGTATGCCTTTTCAAATATTTTTTCAATCGTCCATCTTACATTGGTTATGGTGCAACATAATACGTATTCTAATTTGGCACGAAAACATTTTGGCCGTCTATAAATCTAGGTTAACGTGAATGCAACTTGAATAGGACGATTTTAAGTACTCTACATTTCAGGTCACTTGTCTTTAAATCTGGAAATAACGCACTCGGCACTATATTATCCGTTGCCCGAAACCCGATGTTTCCTATGCGGAAGTATCTAAATAATACCATTAGTTCGCTGTGTTTTCGTTTAAAGAGTATAAGTTGTATTTGATTTTTGATGTAATGAAATATTATGACTGTTTACCTATGTAAATAGTAATATTTCATTACATCAAATACAGCCACCCAAATAAAAAAAAAATATTTGGGTGGCAGCTGTTCGAATTGTCGACGACCAATCCCTTTCTGAGCGGCTTGATCCCTTGGCGTTCAGTAAAGATGTGGGGTCACTCTGCATCTTCTACCGCATTTACCACCGCGAGTGTTCAGAGTAGTTGTTCGGATAACTGAATATTGCAGCTGAGTTTCATTATCGGACGGCGACGCAGAATATGTTCCACAACTGAGCGTTTTATAAGTCATTTTTTGCCGCGTACCACCATGTGGAACCAGCTGCTAACTGAAGTATTTCCGAACCAGTTCTACTTAGGGTCTTTGAAGAAACTCCGGAAGGCCAGCAACGCACTCGCGAGCCCTCTGGCATTGACAGTTTCCATGGTATCATTTAATATCAGATGAGCCTCCTATTACTTTGCCACCAGTTCTATAAAAGGAAGAAGAGAAGGAATTCCTTTAACTTAATTTTTTCATTTACTTAACTATATACATAAATATAGATATTTGTAAATTAATATTTGGGCCCCGTTTAATCGGAAATTTATTGTGCATCTTGCACTTTTAATAATTAGTCAATTAACATAATTGGAAAAACCGTCTTCATCATAAGAAAGAAACTGATAAAAAACAATATTACAACAAAAATACCAAGTACTAGCGCAAAAAATAAACACATCAAGTTGAATGTGTACAAATCGAGAAACGAATCGTCACGAGAATTACGAAATCAAACCAGACTTCCAACAAATGCCTCTCAAACACATCTATAAGTATCGCGTCGAGTGAGTGACCTTCGAGCTCACTGGCAACAGAGTAAAATATATATATACTGTGTACATATAGTCAGTCAACAAAATCGCTATAGCTATACTGTGTATTGCGCTTAGCACGATGACCTGCTCCGCCATTCTGTGACGCATCAACGCACGACGGCAGAATGGCGTAAGTACGTTTAAGGCCAGTCGACCCTCGACTGTATTACATTAGAAAAGAGTTGCTTTTTGAATCATTTTCTATCTATGCCGGCTGTAGTCAAATTATATGGGAAAGTGTTGATTGTATTTATTTTGGTACGACGCAAGTGCAGTGTTCCGAGAAGTAACGAGCAGATGCAGGGGCATCGGCTAGGAGAATTCGCTTTTGATTGCATGCGAATTATTGAAATTGATGGTGATTTTATTGGGGTTTCAGACTTCCAAAATTGCCCAATGAACCTTTTAGTGGTGTTGATGTTTTGATGCGAAATTCTATATCCATAGCTAAATACCATTTCCATCTTTGACCTTAATTATATAGGAGCTCATTACTTTAAAATTCTGAATATTATTACCAGTCTACAAATATTTTTTGTATATGAAGTATCTAGTATCAAAATTCTTTATTAGAGATTTACAATAATATTATGTTGAAACAACTTCGATATCCTGGAAACAGAGGCATTTTCAATTCAAAAGTTGACCGTTTTGGGGTCATAACGGTTCTGGCGTATGCATGAGAAAACATTTTATTTGCATGTGTTTAAACTAAGCTTCGTATTGCCTAAAATATTCATATTCAATATCGTGAACATAAGCGTAATAAAAATAAGTTATTCTTAATTTTAAAGTTTAATTAAGTAAATAACACATGTAACTTCTGTTTTTTTAGTTGCCACAAATAATGGTTTCGTTATCCATCAAGGTTACCTAGTTCTAGTATTAGCGATCGACGTTGTATCGACAAAACGTCTCGAAAGACATGCTTAGGAGTTAGGTGCCATGGGATAGATATTTTAATTAGTACTTTATACACAAATTTTTTATGCGACTTTGTGAATTCGGCTAATGTTTTCATTTTAAAAGTTAGCTTAAACAGGTGCTTCTTGTATGAAAAGGTATCACTTGGCTTGTAACATTATTTTATGTATCGTTAAAAGTTTTCGATTCACTCTTAAAATATTTACCTCTAAAAGCATATTGGGTGTCTTGTGTTACATTTTAAAAATGAAATACAGTGTAAAGGCAAATTTAATAAACATTGTTAGTAAACATTGACAAACATTTTTGTCTTCACTTATATGGTTAGGACCATGTTAGATTTTACGAGAAAACGTTTAATATTTCCGTCAACTTTCGCATTATAGGCGTATTAATGATGCGAAAACGCAGTAAGAATAGGAAAGAACGCTTTTCTATGTTAAAAATATGCATATAGTCGCTAGGATCAACTAACCGAGCGTTTAAATTACGTCGTTAATATTATTATGGCAGATATTATTTTATTAAAATATATATACTACTAGATAGTTTCTTAAAGTTATATTATACATATTATATTACTCTGTACAAATATACTAATCAACAAATGTTTAGTTTTAGGAACAAATAACTTTTGATACAATTATCTAATAAAATAAAGTGGTTGATTTAAACAAAGGATAGGATACAATGAAAGTAGAAGTAAAATTATAACTTAAAACAATAAATTGTAACTTTATATATAACTATTTTAACTAACAATAAAGACCCGAAACTTGTACCTAAAAATTCGATGTAAGGATGCCATAGCTGACCATGCGTGGTTGCTATACGTTGTTTTAATGTTTGAAAGTGTCGGCTGTCTTTAACATTTTTTAATTTTCGTTTTTACTTCCTAAAACTTTTCGGCTTCACGTTTTTTTTTTTCATTTTACGAAAATAATAAGTACTTAGTAAATTATGCTTGTATTTGTTCTGTAACCAGAGGTATGTGAATCCTTTTTTCATAATGAGGTTTTGTAGCAGGTAAAAATATCGAATAGGAAGTAATACGAACGCCTGTATGGGTTTTATTTTAGGACAATGAGCAGCTGTTACACCACACAATGTTCATGTTCATACAAGCGGTGAGCAGGTATGATTCAATAATGATAAATGGCGCAGTTAGACTTATTATAAAGAAAGTAGGACGTATGCAGTAAAGTATAAATAGATACCGGTTATTGATTGTATAAAATGGAGCTAGGTAAAAGATAACTAGATAAGGCATATAAGTTTAATTTTTTAATGTCTTTATGTAAGATAATTGGTGTGGGAATTATTTTGGAGTTGTACCTCGAATTAGTAGTAACTGTTAAGATAGAATAAATAAATAAATAATAAATACTTTTCCTTTTACAATAATTATATTTCAATTATATATAAATGTATATATGTGCATGCTTAATGTATTTAGAACTGATAAGATATCGAAGTGATAACGCAGATTAGGCGAAGATGCGAGATAGTAAAGGCGTAATGGTTTACGATTTTTGAATAATGTTATATAAATATAGTTATTATTAGATATACCATATTGTTTTATTTTCATTCTGGCTAAACATGTACATACTTCTATCAAAATAAATTTATAAATTCTCTAATGTTTAGAGGCGGTAAAGCCCAATCGTTAGAACGAAATTACAAACAGACTGAGTTAGAACTCAGTTTGTTATCTTTACAAACATACCAGCCGCTTTATAGTCTCACTGCGTATTTAATTTATATAAAGTTTTGCTCTCGCAGTCCTATAATAATTTGCATACTAAAGTTGCTGTTGTCTATTTTCTTATTATTCTTGAAGAATATGTTGGCTTATAAAAGGTAGCGAATAATTTATTCCCATGGTGCTCCATGGCATACAAATCCAATCATCGGTAGATATAATATTATTTCGGTATTGCTGCTATATCCGCCAATTTATTTATATTATCGGTATTGATTCAGCACTTTAAGAGATCAAAGACTGTTCGAAATATACGAAGTAGTGTATAAGATGTTGATTAAAGAGATCTAAAGCACATCAGTGATGGAACTATAACTAACTTTGGTTATAATTTTGTAAAAAAAAAGATACGCTGTCGATACCCTCTGCTTACGTCAATTTGGGCATTAAGTCAATGTTATGACAGGTCGTCCTGCTTTATGTCATTTTCTTTCTTTAAATCACAAAAAAGCTTTGATAGTCAATAAGTAAGTAGGTCACTGGATGAAATTATGGGCTAACGAAAAATATCTCGACGCTCAATACAACGCGGCCTACAGGGGCGATACAAACATTTTTATTAAATTCGGCAACAAATACTTAACTAGAAATTTTTCTATTAAATCAACAACGATATTTATTGAAATTTAATATTTTATGAAAATTAGTAATCTGGAATTTGTGTGTAAGATCAAAGATAGTTTTTTTAGTTGTTTAGTTTTAAACTGCGATATTCCTAAGTCGTTTTTTCTCGTATTTATAAAGTAAATCTAATTTTATCCGATCGTCTCGTCCGGTTGTTCACACTATGTTTACAATTTAGTCCAGCGTGTTCTTACTCTGACGCTTCTACTACTTTTAGACGTATATAAACCAAAGTTAGGTTGAACCGATAAAAGTTTGAAATAAAATGTTGAAAATTATTTATGAATGAATATTATCTTTTTCTTATAGACAATCTATGTTACCAAAAATGTAATATTTGTTGTCTTGGGCTAAAAGTTGACTTTGGTTTTTATCTCTCAAATGTTCTTGCTCTTTGACTTTCTAAGTTACCAAGTTTCTGAATGCGTGCTATTCATGACTCCAGTCGACTAGTGTCACACAACGCTAAGTCTCGTTATTGAATATAACGCTAAGTCCTAATCTTACCGTAAGAGCTTTCGCAAATTCTAACGTTTCTGTTTACATCACTCTCGTAACACAAAAGATAAATGTAAGTGTATGTACATTATATAAATTTAAGACTCGAACTAGTTTTTCTTTTCTGTAGTAAACAATGTTGCTTTGATTTTAATTAGTCATTTTAAAATGCAAAGTTCTGTACGAGTAACATTTGCCTACGGTCTAAATATATTGCAGTCTGGCTGTCCGCCGGAAATTGCTTCGCCTGAGATGCCCTTCTACGAAACGTGAATGGCAAAGAGAAACTTGTTCTTGTACATAATTATGTATTGCACATGAGATCGTGCCTATACCGGCAAGATGGAACCGCTTGTTTTCATAATTCTACTGATTAAGGAGGTTTTCGTGAAGCTAATTTA
This sequence comes from Pieris rapae, assembly GCF_905147795.1. Taxonomy (NCBI): domain Eukaryota; kingdom Metazoa; phylum Arthropoda; class Insecta; order Lepidoptera; family Pieridae; genus Pieris; species Pieris rapae. The sequence continues at coordinate 3,344,321 of NC_059511.1, read as the reverse complement.
TTAATATGAATTTGAATTTTTTAATTTTTTATGGGATTTCTATTATATTTACTAACCACTTGGACCGATCAAGTAAAAGAATCAATCATAGTACTCAAAATTGTACACTGCAATTGGAGAGGCACTAGTCAAAAACCGGTGGAAACAGTTTGTCCAGATGTTTCCACGACGCTTCTACTTGAGCTACCGACTAAAGAGAGAAAGAAAGAGATTATTTATTCGAAACGTTATCATTACAGAATCTATGTCTGTATAGTTAAAGAAATTGAAAATTCAACACAAAGCGTGGCCTATATTGTTGAAAGGTTATGATCGCCTATTAGTACATTTTTTTAGCATCGATTAACTTTTAAGTTTCTGCACGTATTGTAAGATCTCAAAGCTGAAACTCGTATCTAAGTATATCTGGCAGAAACGCTGTCTCGACTGGATCTTATATGGATGTTATTTACATGTTCTTAATATATTTTTAACAAATATTTACTTCGATTCGATTCGCTTTAGGTATGTGCAAATTGTGTTAGTACAACAGTATTTATGACCTTCATAAATTGTTTATCTAGGCACATAACCACGACTGAACCCTGTCCATGGCACGATAATTAAGACAAGGTGACCTTACTTCGTGCGTTTCAGTGCCATAATCGGCGGTAATTTTTCACAATCACAGCTCTAATGAGTGCTGAGTCAGCGTCCGGTTGTAAACTTCTAACAATAGAGTGACTCAATCCAAATGTCGCTTTGCTGAGCTAGAATATATACGCGAATTCATGTTGTTTTTTTTTTCGATTTATGTGGACGCCTATCGATTGTTTCTTGGGGAAAGGTTAAAACAATGTAGACGGTCTACTTACAGAACTGCATAACTGCATAACTGATCCAGTAAATGTTATGTTTGCAACTGCAACTACAATTGCAGTGCGTGATCCCAGGGTATCGACATCGGCGCCATGGATATTAAAAAGAACTACCCCCCAAATGTAGAAAAATATGTTGCTATTGGCAGTAACGGAGGTACCGGTGCGAATAAAGTACCCGATTTACTAACGTTTTAAAAGTAAATGTACTGTGTATGTAATGTATGTATATAATATTCAATATGATGTTATATACAATATGATTATACTAAACGGTGCAAAGTCACCGGTTCCGTCCGTTACTGAGCATCTGTTGGCACAGCTGTGTGTCTAATGTTAACGAATACATAACATACTACACTATATAGTATGTGGGTCAAATGATACTTATACTGTGTCGTCAAGTGCGTTTGCGATAGATCAGGGGGGGGGGTTATTTTGTAAAATAAATGATCATTCTTACAATTTCGAATATTACTAAACTGATATAGATATTATTATCTCTTTTATTATGTAAAACTTCGGCAAGAAAGACTATGTAGGTAACCAAACCAATAACCATGTTGCCAAGTACAATTTTCGCTATCGTGTCCCAACTACTGTTGAAGCTGCAGTAGTTGTGCGTCCTAAATGAAGCCATTGTGATTGTCAGTTTGTCGACTAATGGCGGGCATTGTGTCAGTAATTTCTTTAGTGAACGCCGCCATAGACGCAATTGTTGTTTAGTTGAAGTAACTACCATGTATTTATAAATATATTTTTAAACATGAGGAATTCTTATTATTCTAGGTTATATATCTAAGTCATGTTATATATATATTAATTTTTACTTTTAAACCATTTTTAACAGATGAAGTCTACAATTTCGCAAACGTAATTATTTTTCAGGTTTTGTCTTGTTACTAGCATTAAATTAAGTAGTTCGTTTATTTTCTTGATAACTTATTGTCGTTATTTTTGACAGGCCCGGGCAGAACGAGCACGGGCACGGTGCACTGGCGTACGGCGGCAAGCAGGTGGGCGTGGCGCAGGCGCGTCCCGCCGCCCCATACGCACCTAACTATGCGCCCGCGCAGCTGCGACTGCATCAGGCCTCCTACGGCTCCGCTCCGCTTTACAGGTACAAAATCAGTCACAAAACAACTCTCAAATGTCATTCATGACATCTTTTATTCGGTGGAAATATACCTGAGTCGATCACTAGGCTCTCTAGGTATGTGGGATTCCGACATATCTGTCATGCTTTTCGGAGAGACGAGTCAGCAAATATGCACTCGTTTCTATAACTGTCACAATCGATATTTATAAGATTCGCTTTGGAGTTCGCTCTTGTCAATTAGACTTAAGTAATATTAATATCTCTACCGCATCACAATTGCTTTCAGTAATCTATATCAAAGTGCGCAGACCTCTAAATAAAACATTACAGTACCTACCTATATTTACAACTGGCCTATAAAAAAAGGTTGCTTCTCTAGAGTGGTGAGTTGTGACGTAATGTGTGATCTTTTGATGCGATTCTGGCGTAAGGCCAGGTTATAAAATATAAACACTTAGTGCTGGCACCGCCGCAGCCGCCTCCCGTATACGTTGGCACTGTTAACTGGCACCCGGACAGGAATAACCAACATTTATCTTCCCAGAGGATAGGGAATGTGGCATACCTATCATTTTTTAATTTATGAATGTGAGTTGACCAGATCATCAGGATCCGCTGATCAGGCCGTGCATTAAAGAATGCATATTAAAAAGAAAAATGTAATTTTACTCGTATTGCCATACTTTTTAAGCATATATACAATAGTACATATCGCACTTTTTAGTGTGTATTAAGAGTTAAATATGAATCCTTTTGCTATACAAAAGGATTTTAGATCAAATTTATTTGAATAAAAAAAAAATAACACTGAACATGTTTAAAAGGTTCTAAAACTTCGATAAATGTTTACGAAAGGTATTCGATGTTCACGAGAGATGTGACACCGCCTCGTGTCGAATGACAAACGTATCAAATGTAGATAACCCGTGTATGAAACTTATATTTCGCTGATTTGCATGTTTTTTTTTATGCTTACTATCAACACCTATATTCTTTACACATTCCTTTGTCGTTTATATTAAGCAGGCCTTACAGATTATATAGGACTTTAAACCGTTTAGCAGCGAATCTAAGGATTTACGCACTATTTCCAAGGAAAATTTTCGCCACTGCTTACAGCCAGAATCCCATTGGAAACTCCCAAGGTATACTGTGACTCCTTTTTTTTTTAATGAGGTGGAAATGCACTAATGCAGGCCCGCATCAAGAATATCGAACATGACGCGGGGCCTGTGGGGCTGGATCTACACTCAAAACCCTCTGCTATTCAGAGGGGTAGCGAGACCCTACCCACTAAAAACACCTCAGCCCATCACACGCCCTTAAGATGGGCCCTCGGGGTTCGCTAGGCATTCTACCCAAGGATACTGTGACTCCTAGATTAGACACGCCCCCACAAAACCATCTCTGACGTAGGATAATAACCACGTTGTATCTTTATTACAACTTGAGCAGCTTCTTTAGAACTGTGCTTACACTTTATCATTTTGCTTATTTTTTTACACTTTACGTATTTTTTATTTTTACTTTTTAAACTTTTACGTATTTGTTTTATTTTTACGTATTATTAATTATATTTTATTACTACTATTATTTAATAAAGTTTTACATAATTTAAAATTTTTCCGACGATTTTTCCTTATATACTGTTTTAAATAATGTAAAATAATTATAAGTTTAAGCTTCAATCCGTTGAAAAAGTGTTTTCTTTAAATATTTCTGTGATTTTCACCTGCGTTTTTATCGATCGACTCTCTTAAATTGTAAAGATTGATTTTGGGCATGTTCTTTATATATGCACGATAAGCACCAAGCTTTAGGTCTAGTTTTATAACGCGACAAAGTCCTTAATTTCTCGCGATAAGATACTTCCTTCCTATTGGGGTTTCGACGAATTTTAACAGCCCCTGTAGTTATAAAAGCACGCGGCTACCCGGATCTTTTCTGGTCTTCTACAGACGAAATGTTGTTGATAGTACGATATAATACCAAACTTTTGAAGTGTCTGGAATATAAACGACTGCTCCATACCCACTTTGGCAAGGCGATCACGGAAATACAATTTGACACCACATTCCATTTTGTAATTTGATAATTAACACGAAATAGATATGTGAAATGGCGCAAAATCGTAAGTTTTTTTTTAAATAATACAAGTGTTCCAAATTCAAATACACAATTAAAAAGTGAATAAAAGATGTTTTTTACATAAATATTATTATATTTATGTAAAAAACATCTTTTATTATTATATTTTACATAACGAGTCCGGCCATAAATACTGTTACAACAGTATTTATGGCCGGACTCGTCCTAACTCATCAAGTTAAAGGTATACAAAATATTTTGTTATATTTCATACAGTGTGTGTGTGGTGGTGACTTCAAATTAACCAAATAGTATGTATTAGTGAAGTAGTATTAAACCTAAAACTACGTTAACCTGAAGCACTGACACGTAAATCATATGCAAAATTCCTCTTGTTATTTTCCCCTCACTTAAATCGCATAGGCAATACAACTTAAGACTGATCGATTAATATTCCTTCCTTGCTGAGTTAATAGAGATTAAATAGCTTGATATTATATATACGAGTTATAGTTGTTGATATTATTTGGTTTACGCAAGTACTATAGACAAAAGAAAACTTATTTAACAGAGAAAGTCGGAATTTTTGGGTTCTTAGGATCAGAACTCAGATTTATATGTATTATTTTGGTTTTATCCTAAATAAATAACAATTTAATACTTTGCCAAGATATACATCCTATGTAAAGGCTACAGGAACATGCATCTAGTGGGTTTAATAATGCGCGTAAAAAAAATGTCAGTTAAAAGTTGTTATTTTTATAGAATCCTGTGAATATTGAATCTAAGCTTTATATTAAAAAAATATGTAAATTTGTTTCAATATTTTTGTAATGTAAAGGATGCACGAAATATGTAAAGCTAAGAATACTATAAAGAGGATTGATAAACAAACCACTATGTAGACTATATCTATCAAATAATAAATTACACATACGTCCTGAAATAAAGAAATGAAATCATAACAATTATAAGAAAAATCATTGTTATGATTTCATTACGACAGGAGTCGAATATCAATTCCACGAAGTATGTATCACTAAGAAGTTTCTATTGTTATTTTTCTTGGTGCCAAATAGAAGTATATTTGTTATATTGATTTATTATGAGATAAAGCAAATTTTAACTGTACATACCTAATTAGGTCTGAAAACTTCGCGTACGTAAAAAAAATGTCACATGTAATAACCTAATATAAAGATATTCTTATTGATTTTAACGTTTAGATTTTGTTAGCTTCCGATTGAATTTGGCCTATTCCTAAATTAAACCATAACTGTAATATGTTTCTGTGTTGAAATCGATGAATCAATTAGAATGTATTTGAGTACCGCTTTAATGGTTATAAAATCGCGCGGTAGTAACATGTTTTTAGTTGTTTGCATCCTATTAGTACGACGCATGAGAAACCAGGAGCATAACAAAGGCGGTAACGATTTTAAGAACATAAACCAATTACTGAAATATACAATATAGTAAATTAGCAGTAATGCACGAAAGCAGAACCGCATTGCGTATCTGCACCGGCAACAATCCACGTTGCCAAGCACGTGTCCGCGACGCCCGATGAATAATAATAAAAAATAAACAGGCGAGCCGCGCCGCTACAGTTATATCCCCCCCTTCCCCCTCGCGCCGCAACCTTGGCCTTCCCGGCCCCACGCCGAGCCGCCTCAACCCACTGACGACGCGATTTCTCGAAACGCATACAAGGTTGGCAGCTTTCGAAAAGTTTTTATTCGCGATACGCGATAGGTATACCGAGATAACTAAGAAAACAAGGCGCTTCGATTATGGCTCAGCTGAATTTACGCTTTATTGTTTTCAACGTTTAAAATTGCTATACGATTCATAAAATATTTTAAAGGCAAAATAATTATATCATGTTAGGGTTGTGTGTGTATTGTCATTGCAAAACATCTGATTTTAGTTTGTTCTCCATAT